>NC_136492.1:145007018-145044518 GCF_053919585.1 Euprymna scolopes
AGAGAGAGAGGGAAGGATGGGTCCATATTTTTATCCGAGACAATTTTATGCCTAAAGAATATAATTGCGCCATAATTTTACAGCTTGACAATCCATTAATTGAAAAGATCATTTTCTAAAGTTATTTGCCAAGCATTTGTAAAGATCAAACATGTCTGAATGATTCATTCCCCTTTTTTTTTTTTTTTTAAATCTAATATGCATTGCCCTCATAAGGCTCTGTATGTATGTATGTATGTATGTATGTATGTATGTATGTATATATGTGCATTCCTTCCTCTTCTTCATTATTAACATAGGAAACCAACCCTTAAAAGTATCTTTCATCTAACAGGCATACTTCTACAAATTCACAGATTTCTTCAGTCGAAAAGGATAGCGGGTGTCAGAAGGTCAGACAGATTTGAACCTCATCTTGCTGATGTAAGTCGAATAAACCACATATATATGCCTGCTCTACTAAGAACTAACGCAGTATAATATATATATATATATATATATATATATATATATATATATATATATATATATATATATATATATGTATGTATAAATATGGAAGTTGAATGAAAAGAATAAAATCAATTCTTTAAAGGGAGACTGATCAGGATAATACAACAAAGTTGTATTGGAACTTGTTTAGAAGTAAACAAGAAAGGAAAATGACGGTCTAAAAACTATATATTAATATATAGAGATTTATTAATTTATTAAACAGGGTGCACATTTATTTAGAGGGGCTGGGAAAATGGGGACTCTTTATGCCATGGCATTTGGAAGCCTAATGCTTCTCATTAGAAGAATGGAGAATGTGCTAGGTAACATGATAGGGATGTGACGTCTAGCGATAGTATCATTAGGAGCAAAATAGATTATTAAGGCTGTTTGTTGGAGCTACAAATGGCATAGGAGGAGTGTAGTTTGCATTATGTAATGCTATATACATGCATCCATTACTAGACGTTGCACCCCTATCATGTTACCTAGCACCTTCTTCACTCTTTTGATGAGAAGCATTAGGCTTCGAAATGCCATGGCATTAAGAATCCCCACTTATCCAGCACCCTAAATAAATGTGCACCTTGTTGAATAAATGAATAAATCTATATATGCTAATGTATAGTTTTTATACCTTCATTTTCTTTCCTATTACACACACACACACACACACACACACACACACACACACACACACACACATACATATATATATATATATATATATATATATATATATATATATATATATATATATATATAAGTAGGTTGTCGATTGCTTGAAGCATTGTTGAAGAAAATTATAAGGTGAAATTAAAGCCAAGAACAATGCGAGACTTTTTTTTTTTTATATAGAGTAAAATTATTTCAACTCTAAACAACAGTAATTTTTTTTTTCTGTTGTATCCAATGGTGTTATAAATCTCAATATATTTCGGACTTATTGGTCCTTTTTCAAGAGAAGACAGCGGAAGAGTGTTCTTCTCGGCCAGACAGAGTTTGCACTCATGAAGAACACTCTTCCGCTGTCTTCTCTTGAAAAAGGACCAATAAGTCCGAAATATATTGAGATTTATAACACCATTGGATACAACAGAAAAAAAAAACTACTGTTGTTTAGAGTTGAAATAATTTTACTCTATATAAAAAAAAAAAAATCTCGCATTGTTCTTGGCTTTAATTTCACCTTATATATATATATATATATATATATATATATATATATATATATATATATATTTGGTAAAACTGGTAATTAGTAAAAACCTGAAGAGAGTGCTCAATACTATTGCAGAGCAAATATGTGTTTTATTTTTTTATTACATATATTTCGGATGTTGGACCGTGTTTACGATCTAACAGCATGCGTGTGTACTAGCAGGCCGCCCGGCATTACCCAGTCGTAAAATACACGTAAACATGATATTTTGATTAATGCAGATTTCGTATTTATTATTGGATCGAATATATAGCAATGATTTAAAAAGTTAAAAAAAAATGACTCATGCACGACTGAGAATTTAACTTAAAATTTTTAGCTTAGGATTTACTTTTTCCTTTGACGTTAATGACTGAGCTATGGAGACATGTTTGGCGCAGGCTATGAATTAAAACATGAACCAATAGCTATTATGTTACGCATGCATATTCGTAATGCCATCATTCGACCTCCACCTAGCAAATTCCATTCTTTTAATTTTCACACTTTTGCACCGATTTTCTCCAGCTAAAACCTAAATAAGTTTCACATGGGTTCGAATACCCCATATATTAAGTTTCATGTCTATAGATTTAAAACTGAAAGAGGAGTTTGGTAGACCAATTTTTTAAACACATGTACATAAACATACATAAATATATATAGAAAAGGTTTGTGTTGACTATAACCTTTTTTACGCAAATATTATGCAAGTATAAATCATGTAGAATATCTGCATGAATATAATAACACATAATAGTTAACTAAAGGTGAGCATTCCATTAGAAAACCGATAAAACTTATAGGGAATTAATTAAAATGAATGTTTAAAAGTATATGCAAATTAGCTTGATATTTTGCAGATGAATGCAATTCCACGGTCCATATATAACAAACTTGTATTTTCTTTTTAAATAAATAGAAAAAAAAGTTTTTAATATGAATATCAATACAAAATAAAACTGTAGAAGTATATATATATATATATATATATATATATATATATATATATATACTTCTGCAGTTTTATTTTTATATAATTATAAAACTTAAATGACCTTGTAACTATGTATGTAACCCACTTTCCGTTTTACGACATTCGGTTGCGCATGCGCTGATGACCTGCACACTGAAATATTAATGTTATTATTTCGAAATTATTATTTAACATGGAAAGAGTGGGGTTTAAAATAACTTAAACGTAATACAGAAAGGAACGATGTAAAAAAAAAAAGCAGATAGTATTAAAACTTGTTTATTTGGATAATTTAAACGCGAAAAAAAAAAAAACAAACAAAACAACAATTGGGAAATCGAAATATTAACGTTATTATTTCGAAATTATTATTTAACATGGGAAGAGTGGGGGCTAAAATAAAGAAAAAACAAAAGAACAGTTGGGACGCTGAAATATTAACGTTATTATTTCGAAGTTATTATTTATTTAACATGGGAAGAGTGGGGTTTAAAATAACTTAAACGTAATACAGAAATGAACGATGTAAAACAACCCCCCCCCAGATATATCAAAATTTGAATTTAACTATAATAAGTATTATGGTATCTGTTCAGTGCACATTTACCTATAAGTATGGCAAACCACTTATAATTCAGTAACTGTAATTAAAAAAAAAAATAATCAATTATAATAAACAGAACGACTCATAGAAATCTATCTATATTCTTTTTTTCATTTTAATATACTTTCGTAGAAATGTTTCTGTTATGTCACAAAAAACTATTTTCTTTACGTCATAAGTGTCACGCTCATACATGAATTCCATAGCTAATATAACATACTGACCCAACGGGTCACGGGTAGTCTAGTATAATAATAAATACGAAATCTACACAAATTGAAATATCATATTTAAGCGTATTTTACAATCAATTGTATATTGGGCACAATATAATAATGAATGGAAATTAGCTCTATAATAATAATGAAAACGAAATCTGCATAAGTTAAAATATATTAATGTGTATTTTATGACTGCGTGACGGCAGACTATGTCAGGCGGCTTGGAGGGGTGGGGTGTGGGTGCGCCCGACTTTGCCTGGACGTAAAATACGCTTAAATATAATATTTTAATTTGTCCAGATTTCGAATATCTATAATATATAAGAGCCAGGTACGTCCAAGGATGGAATACTGTTGCCACATCTGGGCAGGAGCTGCTAGAAAGGACTTGTCCTGCCTTGATAGAGTTCAAAATAGACTTTGTAGCCTCGTAGGAGATGTCCTTTTCTCCTCCTTGCAACCTCTATCTCACAGAAGAGATGTTGCGAGTTTGTCTCTGATGTATCGTTATTTTCATGGAAAGTGTTCAACTGAGCTTCAATCTATGGTCCCCCCTCGCCAAACTTTCACAAGAAACACTCGTCTACCTGTAAACACTATCAATAATTTCCCCCACTCTTTATCTGTGCCTAAACCTAAACGTAGATTCCATGAACAAAGCTTCTTTCTTAGAACTGCACGCCTGTGGAATTGTCTTCCGTTTTCCTGCTTTCCGGCTGACTACAATATGGTTGTGTTCAAGTCTAAAGTAAATAAGTTCTTGATGAGCCGTTCCATATAAGTTATTAAATTTACCAAATTTTCATTACTAATGATTACTATATTGTCCAATTTCTACTGTACACTCTTTAACCCTTATCCTTGAGTGGCCTCTGGGCCTTGATAATGTGGTGATGCCTTTGTAAAAAAAAAAAAAAAAAAAAAATATAAAGCTTAATGTGTGTGTGTGTGTGTGTGTGTGTGTGTGTGTGGGTGTGGGTGGTCACGAATAGGCTCCTATATGGTTGACTATTTTAAAAATCTGATTACATATAATGATAGATGTATTGAGACACAGGAATGGATATGTTTGATCTGGCAGAACGGTGTTTCGTTAAAATTGTGGGGTCTGCGTACGCGCCTGATCCACAAAGTATAGAAATAAAAAATTTCAAAATTAAAAAAAAAAAAACGTTTATAAGTGTTTTTGATATAGATGTACATAATAATACTTTGATAAGTATGTTTTAACTTACATAGGGATGGTATAATAAAATTGTGGGGTCTGCATTCACGCCTGGCCTCCATAGAATGGAAATAGGCACAAACTTTAATAAAGACTTTTCATATCTATCTGCATAAGTATACTTTGATAATTATGTTTCAGTTTGAAGAAATATGGTATTAAAAAATTATATTAATAGATAAACCCCATAATTTATTATACCATGCCTGTTCACACTGAAACACTTATCACAATATTCTGTGGATCTATATTAAAAAACCTTGTTAAACTTTGTGACATATTTCCATTCTATGGAGTTCAGGTGCGAACGAACACCCCATAATTTTTTAATACCATATTTTTTAAACTGAAACATAATTATCAAAGTATACTTACGCAGATAGATATGAAAAGTCTTTATTAAAGTTTGTGCCTATTTCCATTCTATGGAGGCCAGGTGCAAACGCAGACCCCACAATTTTATTATACCATCCCTATTTAAGTTAAAACATATTTATCAAAGTATTCTTATGTACATCTATATCAAAAACACTTGTAATCTTTTTTATTTCAATTTTTAAATTTCTTATTTCCATACTTTGTGGACCAAGCGCGAACGCAGACCCCACAATTTTAATGAAACACCGTTCTGCCAGATCAAACATATCCATTCCTGTGTCTCAATACATCTATCATTATATGTAATCAGTTTTTTTTAAATAGTCAACCATATAGGAATCTATTCGTGACCACACACACACACACACACACACACACACACACACACACACACACACATACAGCTTTATATTATATATATATATATATATATATATATATATATATATATATATATACATGAAATTATATAGAGATCAGAAAAACTTTACACGGATTCATCAAATTTCGATGGTGTAACTCATTGTGTCAGGGTTTAACAATTGTATCAAATGATTTAATGAGAGGCTACTATACTAAATAAATGAATAAAATACTAAGATGAAATATGAATAAAATTTAAGGCAGTAAAATTTAAAATAAATAAAGAAACTGACAAAAATTAAAACCGGTTGTCCCTACTAACATATTTGTTACTCATCTTCCTCCCTTCAATATTTAGTAAATCCAACAGCCAGATACTGTGTGGGATCTCTCTCTCTCTCTCTCTCTCTCTCTCTCTCTATATATATATATATATATATATATATATATATATATATATATATATATATGTATGTATATATATATATATATTTATATATATATATATATATATATATATATGTATGTATATATATATATATATATATATATATATATATATATATATATATATATAATAAAACTCCTTTGATTTGAGCTTCCTCTCATTTGGACATCTTCTAAACCTGGACATTCTCTAAACTTGAACTGTGGCGTCATTAAAATTGTATTAGCATATTTGATGCGGAATGCAGTAAAACTGTTTACATGGTTTAGTCAGATATTGTGCAGAAATGTTAATATTGGTACTATGTAATTAATGTAGATTAGCTATTGATAATTAATTTACACTAACTGTAATTTTTTTTTTCAGATTGCTATATTTAAAATAGTGTAAAAACAACCCATCACAATGGCTTGCAACTCTAAAAGAAAACAATTGACACTAACTTTACTCGAAAAACGTCAAATTATAGAAAAATTAGATGCTGGAGTTGAAAATAGCGTTATATTGAGAGATTATGAGATTGGAAGAAGTACACTGTTTTACATTAAAAAGAAAAGAGGAAATATTGAAGGCTGCTCCTTTCTCTCCAAATAAAATACATGTCAACAGAAGGACTCTTCGCAGACCAAAGCAAGTTGAATTCGATCGAATATTGCATGAGTGGTTTGTAGCAAAACGGAATGAAGGTGTAGCAATATCTGGGCCATGTTAATTGCTAAAGCAAAATCTCTTAAGGAAGAGTTGAATATCGCAGAAGATATGAAAATCAGTGAAGGCTGGCTTAGGAGCTTTAAGAGAAGACATGGTATTAGACAATTAACAATGTCAGGTGAACAGCGGTCTGCTGATACACACGCAACATCAAATTATTGTGACAAATTCAAGACGATAATTGCCGAATATAGTTTAACACCAGAGGATGTTTACAACGCTGATGAAAGTGGCGTACGTTGGAAGTGCTTACCTACAAAAACATTAGCCGGATCCGAGGAGCAGAAAATAAAAAGATTCAAATTAAATAAAGAAAGACTAACAATGAAATTAGGCGCTAATACTTCTGGAACTCATAAAATTAAGCTTCTTGTCATCAGCAAATCAAAGTGTCCTCGAGCATTAAAAGGAGTTTCGCCTTTGCCAGTATCCTATTATTCTTTATTCAATGCAATGGATGGATGAATCAACAGTTATTTAAAAAAGAATTCGTGCCAGTTGTCCAGACGCGTTTTCTTGAATTAGGTAAACCTGATTCAAAGTACTTGCTTCTATTGGACAATTGTCGAGCACATCCTCCTGAGTCAGAACTAGTGTCATCTTGCAGGAATATTTTTGTGTGCTACTTACCACCTAATGTGACTTCTTTCATCCAACCTATGGATCAAGGGATTATTTGGAACTTAAAATGTTTCTACAGAAATGATTTCATGATGAATATGATAAATAGTACCGTGAGTATAAACGATTTTCAGCACCATTTTACTATCAAAGATGCCATATTTTCTCTCGCATGTGCATGGAATCAAGTTCGAGCAAGCACATTAACAAAAGCATGGGGTAAATTATGCCCAGCGCCAAAGGCTTCTGAACTGAAAGAATCAGAGAATATATCTGGTCTAGAAAAATTCTTGAAACCAAACGGTTACCGATCAATCACGCTGTTCTTAAATCACTTAATGCAAATGATGTTGAAATGTGGGTTCAACAAGATGAGGAAACTACTGATCAATATCCTGAAGGCAGTAATGGTGATGAAAATAGCGACAGCTCCCATTCTCTTGGCCCTAATGTAAATAACCAAGAACACTCTGATGAAGCAATATCATGGGATGATGCAGAAAAGTTTATGGAGACAGTTATAAAATTTCTAGAAAAAAGTCCTTACTTGAGTGACAACTATGTTTTGCAAGCAATGTCAGTATAAAGAGATATAATCATAAAGAAGCTACAGAACCAAGAAATTGTAGATTTTCATGATCGCTTATGGAATACTATGGCAGCGCCCGAGAGCTCAATCGATGAAAATAGAAACTGCAATGAGACTCATTCAATGTATAACTAAAAACGACTGTATTTTACGTAAATGTATGATTTCTGTAGATGATAACTTAGGTAATAAATACCTAACAAGTAAGAGTAGATTTAATTTATTTTTAATGTTTTTGTTGCTGGTAATAATATTTAACAATTCTTACTTGCAATATATCGTAAACTCAACTTAATATATACTTGAAGTATCATATAGCAATGAATTTCATTTACTATTTCCTAATTCTTAAAAAATTAAAGTTAACTGCAGCACATATTTTTTTATCACAAAACTTGAACAGCATCCTCTAATTTGAATGAAGCGAATGTTCAAATTATAGGAGTTATACTATATATATATATATATATATATATATATATATATATATATATATATATATATATATATATATATATATATATATACAGTATAACTCCTAAATATATATATATATATATATATATATATATATATATATATATCGGAATCTTGAGGCGAATAGGAACCCAGATTAATTAATCGTGAGTCTTACAAATATTTTTGAGGAAGCGATATGATATAAGGCAATCCCAGCCAAAAAGAGAATAGCTCAATATTCTTGATAGAGCAAATGGTATTTATAGTTTTTTTTATTTAAATTTCATTCAGAAAAATATAATTTTTCAAAACGGAAATTTATTATTTGGACAAAGAATAAAATTCAGAGTTTTATTTTCTTAACCCATGGATTTTCGATGTAGGCTCATCTCTTCAGAGAAAAGTCATTAGCAAATATTAGATCTAATTCGAAATAATTGTGCTATTCAGCACATACAAAGAAAATATATTAATGTCTGTGTCCCTTAAAAAACTTAAAAAAAAAAGTTTTAATATATTTTGTTGATTGTATACGCTGGGCCCTTCTACTGATGCAGTGAAAAAACTTCTCAAAGTCACTGGAGATGTTAGACTGTATAAGGGTGTTGAATTTGGTCAAAATTTGGTCTTTAATTGGATGTTTACGATTATTGATTTTTGATAATTATCGGAGGCATTGTGATACAAAGCCAATCGAAGAAAACTCCGAAGTGCATTTGTGTGAAATTTAAAAAAAAATTGGCTCAACTGTTTTGGAGCCCATAAGGAACACTCTCACACACAGTGCCTTATATATATATATCTATCTACTATTATATAAAAGGACATTGTGTGTGTGTGTGTGTGTGTGTGTGACCTATGGACTCGGAAGCAGTTGGGCTGAATTTTTTGCAATTTCACATGAAAGAACTTGATGTGTCTGGGAGTGTTCTTTCATAGGTTTTGCATCGGAATACTCCGATAAGTATCGAAAATCAATATTTGAAAAAATCTGATTGTTGACCACTTTTATGCAACCTACATCACAATTGCAGTTAAGAAGTTTTATCATCGTACAAGCAGAAAAACCCGGCCTATAAAATCTACTGTAGATTCCTTTATAAGACAGGGACGCGCACAAAATAAATGTTTCTTTTTAGAGCACAATTAAACCCTGATACTTGACTTTTGTACATTTAACTTTAATTCAATTTTATTATGTAAAAATCATTTCATTATATCAACAGTTGATTCTTTGATATGACAGAGGCGCGTTTGAAATGAATGTTTTTGTTTAGAGCACAATTGAACCATTATACTTGACTTTTGTATTTGAAACTTTTAGTGAAGCAATTGTTTACTGATAATTTTATAAAATCAAAAGTAAATGTGCAATGTAGACTAGAATATAAAGTGCGAAACGTCACTATAGGGAGGCATGTGAACTTCCTCTCGGTACACTAGGGTGGATCGATTTGGTTAAAAAATGGGAGGTAGAAAATTTCTCGATCCCCATTCAATCCCAGACAACGTCAGGTTTTGCTGCTATTTTATATATATATATATATATATATATATATATATATATATATATATGCGTATCTTGGATCCAATATCAACAAGGGAGTATCCATTGAACAGGAGCTATAAACGTGTATATGTAGAGCAACGTCTACTTTCAACCGACTACGTGAAAGAGCATGGTTCAATAAATACCTCACTTCTCGCACAAAATGCCGCATCTACGAATGCTGTGTTCTGAGTACCCTACTGTATGGAGCAGAGACTTGGACCACGTATGCTCATCACGAGAAAAGACTGAACGTTTACCATCTCCGATGCTTGCGACGTATCATGGGCATCAATTGGTGGTATAGAATCATCAACGAAGATGTGCGAAGACGTGCCGGCAGCTTCTCCTTGTTCCAGACACTCAAGATCCGACAATCGAGATGGCCTGGACACCTGCTCAGAATGCCCGATGGCCGGCCTCTAGAGTGAACTGGCAAATGGAACAAGAAGCCGCGAAGTGTTTCAGTGTGAACAGGTATGGTATAATAAATTATGGGGTTTATCTATTTCATTTTTACTTTCATCATATTTTGCTTTGGTTTTGATACCCCAAATTTACAAACCTTCCTTTTCATAACCTATAATACTTTTGTAAATCAGAGTCCATTTTCTGTAGGTTGTTTTTGAACCCAGTCAACGACGGGTACTTTTGCTAATATATATATATATATATAGTGTAGTATAATTCTTCAAGTTCCAAATGTCAAGTATTCTCAGTTGGTCATTTATTATTTTTCAAAAGGTAACCATTACAATATTGTTTCGTATTGCGACTAACAATTCTGCAAAATTATGTTATTGCTGCATATTTAGTCATGTACCCTTGAGATGTTTAACTTAAAAAATTTATAAAAAACACAATTTTAGAAAACTTATATGGTGCATGTAACCGACACACTCTGCCGTTCTTTCTCAGTTACGAAGATTATGGTCATGCTGAATTTATTTTAACTTATATTAATTTTCGTATTTTTGTATTATTATTATTGTTGTATTTTTATTTTCATTTTATTTAAAGTATTTTATCCGTTTGTCCTTTATTTATTTTACCATTATTTAAATCCTGTTTTTAAGTTATATTAATTACTAGCATTTATGCCCGGCGTTGCCCGGGTGTTTGGAGGTGTATGTTGAGCAAAAAAAAAAGAAAAAAAAAAGAGGTCAATTTTTTTTAACTTGGACCCCTATTATGACCCCCTTAACATTTATTGTTTGAGGCTCAAATCAAGTTATTAAGTTAGATCCAAGGAACCTATACCTAAAAGTTCAAGGCTTTAGACCCAATATTGGTGGAGGAGTTTGGTAGAGATCTCAAAGGTCAAATCGTTGAACTTTAACCCCTTAACAGCCAAATTTCTGTCCAAAAACGAATTACAAAGATTTTCCCAAATTTCAGTACCCCGTATATCAAATTTCGAGTCTGTAGACTTAAAATTGACAGAGTTATTGCGTTGAAAAATGTACACACACACACACATACACACACATACACACACACGTTCACTTTTATATATATACTAGCATGGGTGCCCGGCGTTGCCCGGGTATTTGGAGGTGTGTGTTTAGCAAAAAAAAAAAAGCGGTCAATTTTTTTAACTTTGACCCCTATTATGACCCCTTTAAATTTATTGTTTTGTGCTCAAATCAAATTATTAAGTTAGATCCATGTCCAAGGAACCTATATCTTAAATTTCAAGTGTTTAGACCCAAAATTGTCGGAGGAGTTCGGTAGAGTTCTCAAAGGTCAAATCGTTGAACTTTGTCCCTTTAATTGCCAAATTTCTGTCCGAAAATGAATTACAAAGATTTTCCCAAATCTCAGTACCTTGTACATCAAATTTCGAGTCTGTAGATTAAAAATTGACAGAGTTATTGCGTAGGGAAATGTACACACACAGACACACAGACAGACAGATACACAGACACGTTCACTTCTATATATATATATATATATATATATATATATAGATAGATAGATAGATTATTTGTATTCTAGTTAGATTGTTTTCTTTGAGTCCAGTTTTTAAGTTTTATTAATTATTATTTCACAACTTATACTAAACCTAAAATTTACCTAAAATTCAATATGTACTATATATTTATGGTTTTCCGATTAAAATGTTCAGCTTGCTGTATGTTTATATTAAATGGATTTAACCTTTTTTTAAATTCTACCTATTGTATATCAGCATTTATCAATTCATAGAGTATATATAAATGGACTCCCTTTACACAACAACAAGGTCGAGAAAGCTGGAAGCCAGGTGGAATACAGGAGCTGCCGAAAGTGTTGACATCTTCTTCCAGATAGCAGTTGATATTTCGAAATGGTCACCATCTGATTTTGACCAGGTTCAACATTGCGTAACTTCGGCGATCTACTAAGAACCGGTGTGTGAACGTTATTGTGCAGTTTAGTTTTCTATAATTTTGTATTTCCTTTATATGTTTATTCGGAGGAATGAACGTACAACCTGAGAATAGTAGCCCGAAGAATCCAAATAATACACGTCATTAATCCTCATCTAAAAAATCAGACATTTCCCAGATTTAAGATATAACAGCTTTAGAATTGCAAAAGAGCACCAAATTATTTTGTCTGTTTAAGAAACCAGGAAAACCAAATTCTTTGTGAAACTGGTTAGAGGCAAAAGTTACCCGAACACGATACACTTGCAAGTCGGATAACAAATACGTTTGAAGGCTTTGCAACCTTACAAGGAATATTGCTATTAGACGCTGAAGGAATTGAAAATACGGCTGCGAAAGATTTGTAGGTGGTTGCGATTGGATGATGTAAGATGGCAGGAGTTTTAGATTTTCTATCAACTTCGGTAATCACTGGAAGCAACAGAGATAAAACCGATTGGAACATGGCGGATAAAATAGCCCCAGTCTGTAAATCCGGATGAGAGAAAAACAATATGTTTTGCTTCAAGGAAATAACAACCACATTCAGCAGCAGAAATAACAAACAACAAATCAAATGACAGCATCAATAGCACTACTAGCACTATTAGAATAAGAAACTCAAAGCTTTTTAAAACATACACAAATGATTACCAATAGTGGTAGTGGTGGTAATAATAGTAGTAGCATTTTATGTGTATGTAATAATAAATATATTAAATATCTATGTTGGTGAATTTTTTAGATCAGGATTGATGAATTGTTTTATTTGGATTATTCAGACTACTGTTCTCACCCTGAATGCTATCCTCACAACGTTTTGGCCGATGTAACCTCCCACCTTCTTCAGGTGTATCTTGTTGAATTTAGAAATCTTTCTGTCTGCAAGGACTCAAATAAAATACGAAGTAAAATTCAGTTCTAAGTGACACTCTTCTGAAGGTTGAATTGTGAATCACTTAAGATTTCTACCCGGTCATGGTTAATTAAATGAATAATTCCTTTTGAAATTCCATGCATTCCTGAATTTGACAGAAAAATTCCTGACTTTGACAAAATACACTTGTAGAAGGTTATTACATCGGCTGAAACGTTGTGAAAATAACACTCAAAATAAGCAGTGTAGTCCAAATAATGTTAATAATAAATAAAATATATTTTTTATTACAAATAAGAAGACGTTTTTCTCCTAGTTCATAATACCATATTCCCTTTTCCACATTTTATTATTGATTTAAGTTTAGAGTGGGGCTCAAGGGTGTATTCAGCATTCGTTAAGTGAGAGAAGAGTGTAAGTGGAGTGACATTAATTGAAATAAATGTTGGTAAATTGATAGCCTTTAATCTCCCCCCCCCATGTCCATGTCCACTCCTACCACAAGTTCTCAACCTCTTATAAATATTTCTTCTTTTTAATTCATATAATTTTCGATTTTTTAATTCCTATGATTTTGAAGTTTTTAATTCTTATAATTTTCGAGTTTTTAATTTCTATGATTTTCAAGTTTTTAATTTCTATGATTTTGAAGTTTTTAATTCCTATAATTTTGAAGTTTTTAATTCCTATGATTTTGAAGTTTTTAATTCCTATGATTTTGAAGTTTTTAATTCCTATGATTTTCAAGTTTTTAATTCCTATGATTTTGAAGTTTTTAATTCCTATGATTTTGAAGTTTTTAATTCCTATGATTTTGAAGTTTTTAATTCCTATGATTTTCAAGTTAATAAAGTAAAGTAAAATTTCTATTTTATGGATATTCGTTCGAATGCAGATGATATTTTCTGGGTTTTTTTTTTAAAGATTTTTTTTTTTTTTTTTTATCTCAAACAAGATATATTGCCACTTGGAACGTAAGGGAGGTACTATTTGAGATCATGTCAAACAGAGTAAAGGGGTGGGATTTTGCTGCTTGTCCGGTTAGTCGGGAATAAGCTTTTTGATCAAAATGAAATATACATATCCAATTACTGTAGATAATGTAGTTTCAGAATAAATGTACAGTTATATGAATCTATTTCAAAAAGCATAGGAATAGTTTGCGAACAAACAGACTGTTACTAAAACATTATAGATATAGATTTATCTAAAAAGAATTTGTCTGCCAAATCATTCGCTTTGATGACGTTATTATCATAAGATTTATTTAGCTGAGAAAAAGAGAAAAATAAAAAAAAAACATTTTTTCCTTTGCTCTTTCATTTTTCGATCTGAACATTTCAAAAAGAAATGTCACGATGACATTAGATGACCCCCCCCTCCTCCCCTAAAAAGCAAACAAAAAAAAAAAACATGCAAAAAAATGAAGATAGCAAGTTCAATCTGCAAAAACATGGAGGAAAGTCTTGGAGAAGCAATATTATTTTTTTAAGAAGACATTTTTTTTTTATGTCTGCTTTGATGAATAAATTTTGTCTTGAAAGGAAGAATGATGTTTACGAATATCTCAAAGACAGATTATGTTGAGATATCCACGTTCTCTAGAAACAAGGAGCAGGTATAAACTTGTCTTATTAAGCAATGATGTTTGCAGCCGTCTTGAACGTATCTATATTTGTAACTGGAATTAAAAACAATGCCGACTCAGGTGAAGTGTGGTTGAAGATAACACAACTCTTGTCACAAAAAGTTAATACACAAGCACCCTTCAGTCGGTATCCATAGTTTGTCAAGACTGAACAGAGCTGCAACATTCAAAAAAGTGCAGAACATTTGTGATTATTTTATATGCACAATGGTATGGAAAATCTACTTCCGGCCTTCTGTTTAGTCGAATTAGGTACAATTTAAAAACAAAAAAAAATATCACTTTTGTGATGAATCTTTGATGTGAGTGATGAAGCTGGCATGACATTCCATCAGAATATTTCAGTGATGGAGAAACGTTTTAAAGGAAAATGAAACCCTGGCAGCTATTTCTGAAGGGGAAATCCTTACTTGTTTTTCCTCTCTTAAGAAGAGAAGATTACCAAAGAACGTTAAATTGAGGACATTCTTGAAAGTACACCCCATGGTGTAATTCTATGTACGTTGATGAAGTTTGGACTCTCCAACTAGATGGAGCGACAAGTCACACTGCTCCTGTAATACAGTAGTGGTATAGAGACAACTGTTCATCCTGAATCAGTAAAGAAGAGTGACCATCCTCATCACCTGATCTTAATGCTTTTGATTATTCTTTGTGGTCAATCCTGGAGAGTGGAGCCTGTTCTACTTACCATTAAAATATTGAAGCTTTTAAGATAAAATCAAACAAATGCTGGGAGAAAATACCCTTAGATGTTGTGCGTTCTGTTATAGACGATTTTTCCAAAAGACTTTGTAGTGTAGTAAGGTTCAAGGGAAACACTTTGAATAATATTTATGCCATATCGTTCCTTCAGTATTTTCTCATCATTTTCTGTAATAATGTTTTGTAATAAAATAATTTGCTGGAATAAATGTAAGTTTTATTTTTGTAATAATATTTATGCCCCACCCTATATATATATATATATATATATATATATATATATATATATATATATATATATATATATATATATATATATATATATATATGTATGTATATATATACTAGCAAAAGTACCCGTCGTTGACTGGCTTCAAAAACAGCCTACAGAAAATTGACTCTGATTTATGAAAGTATGATAGGTTATGAAAAGGAAGGGTTGTAAAGAGATAGCTTCGAATTTGGGGGTATCAAAGCCAAAGCAAAATATGATGAAAGTAAAAATAAAATAAATGAACCTCAAAATTTATTATACCATACCTGTTCACACTGAAACACTTGTCACAATATTCTGTGGATCTATATTAAAAAACCTTGTTAAACTTTGTGACATATTTACATTCTATGGAGGTCAGGTATGAACGAACACCTTATAATTTTATTATACCATATTTCTTAAAACTGAATCATAATTATCAAAGTATACTTACGCAGATAGATATGAAAAGTCTTTATTAAAGTTTGTGCCTATTTCCATTCTATGGAGGTCAGGCGTGAATGCAGACCCCACAATTTTATTATACCATCCCTATTTAAGTCAAAACATACTTATCAAAGTATTATTATGTACATCTATATCAAAAACACTTGTAAACGTTTTTTATTTAAATTTTTTATTTCCATACTTTGTGGACCAGGCGTGAACGCAGACCTCACAATTTTAATGAACCACCGTTCTGCCAGATCAAACATTCCTGTGTCTCGATACATCTTCTATCATTATATGTAATCAGTTTTTTAAAATAGTCAACCATATAGGAGCCTATTCGTGACCACACACACACACACACACACACACACACACACACACACACACACACACACACACACATTCAGCTTTATATACAGTGGTGCCAAAAAGAAAGTCCGCACTTGTCATCTTTTTTCAAAACCTGCAAATTTAAACAACCTGTACTTCATTGGCACTAATAACGCTCCACACCAAAACTAAACCTCCACCACCTTGCAGTGCTAAAACCGTGCACCTAGGATTAAATTCTTCATCTTTTCTTTGACAGACGTACTGTTTACCATCACTGCTTAACCTATTGAACTTGCTTTCGTCACTAAAAATCATTTTCGACTAATGATCTTCATTGCATCTAAATCAAGACGGCGCTTTCTGTTCTTTACAGAAATCATTGGCTTGCGTCTTGCAACACAGACTCACAAAATAAATTCCTTTAATCTGTTCTTTACTGTAGAAAGAGAGCACTTTTAACAAGATTAAACTGTTTTTGTATTTAAGGAGCCGTTTCAAATCTTTTTCTGAGGCTGCAGGTCTTGATAGCATTGTTTTCCTTGTAAGAAGTAACTCTAGGACAACCAGATTTTGGGGCATCACGGTCACTGCCAGTGTTTTGGTGCTTTTGAATAGTCATTTGTACCGTTTTCTGATCACATTTCAATCTGCAGCCGGTTGCTCGATTGGATAAACGAGAAAGGTGGAGATTAATGAGCTCCTGACGAACACTAAAAGAAAGACTAAATCTTACGTTGTATAACCTGGAACCACAACCATTACGATTAGAAACGCTTTGTTGCCTAAAAGGTGGATATTTTAAGCTCATTTGTTGCTGCGGAGTTTCTTTTTGCCTTCTCAGTTTGAAGTTACTTTTTTAAATTGACGAGACCACCGGAAAACTTCAATTAAAAGTCAAATATGAACAGGTAAAATTATAGAGGAATAAAAGGCGAATCAAATGAGGTATAGGTGGTTTAAACCGTTACATTAAATTTAGCTTAAATTTGCAGTTTTTGAAAAAATGACAAGTGCGGACTTTCTTTTTGACGCCACTATATCTTCTTATAATATAAAGCTGAACGTTTGTGTGTGTGTCTAGTCACAAATAGGCTCCTATATGGTTTAAAAAACTGATTACATATAATGATAGAAGATGTATCGAGACACAGGAATGTCTATGTTTGATCTGGCAGAACGGTATTTCATTAAAATTGTGGGGTCTGCATACGCGCCTGGTTCACAAAGTATAGAAATAAAAAATTTAAAAATTAAAAAAAAAACGTTTACAAGTGTTTTTGATATAGATGTACATAATAATACTTTTAATAAGTATGTTTTAACTTAAATAGGGATAGTATAATAAAATTGTGGGGGTCTGCGTTTGCGCCTAGCCTCCATAGAATGGAAATAGGCACAAACTTTAATAAAAACTTTTCATATCTATCTGCGTAAGTATACTTTGATAATTATGTTTCAGTTTGAAGAAATATGGTATAATAAAATTATGGGGTGTTCGTTCGTACCTGACCTCCATAGAATGTAAATATGTCATGAAGTTTAACAAGGTTTTTTAATATAGATCCACAGAATATTGTGATAAGTGTTTCAGTGTGAACAGGTATGGTATAATAAATTATGGGGTTTATCTATTTTATTTTTACTTTCATAATATTTTGCTTTGGTTTTGATACCCTCAAATTTGAAGCTATCTCTTTACAACCCTTCCTTTTGATAACCTATCATACTTTTATAAATCAGAGTCCATTTTCTGCAGGCTGTTTTTGAACCCAGTCAAGAACGGGTACTTTTGCTAGTATATATATATATATGTATGTATATATATATATATATATATATATATATATATATATATATATATATATATATATATATATTAATGGTTCATCACTTAGCAAGTTAAAAAGCCATTAGAGAATAAGAGTTATTGAGATTTTCAGTTTGATCATAAATCAGTATCATGAAAGGATTGAGAGCTTTTATTAATTCACAGAACAACAGATATTTGTTAACATTGGACTTGTTGATTACCATATTGTAGACTGTTGGAAAACAAACATTCTCACGGGAATGTTCTACAGGCAGTAAGTTCTTGTATAGAAACTGTACTTGTGGAAGTTCCATTTAATTTAAGGAACACAAAAGAAAAATGTAGAGTCAGTAGCTAGACGAGTTCTTGTTGAAAAGGTCTTACACAGGTAAGGAGGGGGCGAGGTTTTGAAGCTCTGTCGAACATCTACCATGAAAATACTAATAGAGTAGAGAAAGACTGGCAATGTCTCTGGTGTTGGAAAAGAGGCCACAGTGGGGAGGGAAAAGAGATCATCTCCCACTCCATTGCGTTGAAGAACTCTATAAAATATTCTAACATCGATTTATTGCATTACTCTTGGATAATTTTTTTCTTCTCATGGAAACCACTTTTGCATCATTTCCCCGAGATGAGAATTGCGTATATGAACTCGAGGGGGAGGGGAACAAACTAAATTTATTTTACACTTTATGCATTTTACTGCTGCATTGACTGCACAACTAGTGTTAGCATTTTTTTTTAAACGTCATTTCAAGAATTCCATTATCAGTGAAACATTATTATTTTTTTAAATGTGTTTCTGCGCACGACCGGAAGTAGGAATTAATGGAGTTTTAGAGTGCTTTTCTTATGATCACCAATCCAATATGCTATTCACGTATTTACAAACCTCATCAATTGTTAAAGGAGCCTTCCTTCTCTTTTCAAAACATCGGAAATAATATTCATTTCTGAGGACGTTTTTGTTCGTTTTGAAAAAATCAATTTAAAAAATATCCATTTTTCTATTGTTTAAATTCTTTGGACTACTGTTCTCATCTTGACTGTTATTTGACCTCCGACCTTCTGCAAGTGTATCTTGTCAAACACAAGGACCCATGGCGTAACAGATAAAGTACTTGGTAAAATTCAGTTGTAAGTGACACTTTTCTGGAGGTTGAAGTTGGATATATATATATATATATATATATATATATATATATATATATATATATATATATATATATATATATATCTTTGCTTAATGCGTAAGAGGAAAAGAGAGAGTTCAATTCCACAGAGGAGACTTATCTGGATAATGCCAAGCTCAACAATTATTATTGGAGCTTATACAATAGGACAAGAATAGTATGAAATGAAGTCACAAAACTATATATTGGTAGATATAGAATGGATCATTTATTGGATAATGGAATACAAACAAAATTTGGGAGATAGAGGAGACTCTTTATGTCAGTGCATTTCGAAGCCTAATGCTTCTCATCAGAAGAGTAGTGAAGGTGCTAAGTCACAAGGTAGCCGCCTTTTGCCGTTTAGGTTCACTTGTCAAAAATACCACTCCATAGATAATAGACACCCCACAAACGGTTAAAATAAATTACTATGCAGCAACAATACAACCCCAATTGAACTCTAAAACATATACCCCTTAAACTCAACACTATGTTAAAGACAATATACAATCTTATATATCATACTATATATAACAAGCTTCTCCTTTATTTATTTAGAATTCAATAAAGCTTCCCCCAATATTCTATAATTCCTCTTAATCTTTTTCGTCCCTAATGAACCCTATGCTAGACACCGCATCTTCCCCATGCTACCTAGCACCTTATCTACTCTTCTGATGAGACGCATTAGGCTTCGAAATGCCTTGGCATAAAGAGTCCCTTCTATCTCCCAAATTTTGCTTGTATTCCATTATCCAATAAATGATCCATTCTATATCTACTAATATATAGTTTTTTGACTTCATTTCATACTCTTGTGTCCTATTATATATATATATATATATATATATATATATATATATATATATATATATATATATATATATATATATATACACACACACACACATATATACATACATATATATATATATATACATACATATACACACATACACACACACACTCACACACATATATATATATATATATATATATATATATATATATATATATATATATATATATACACTTGTGCCCGATATTATTCATACCCCCCCCCCCCTTGAAAATTGAGTTTATTAGATGTAACTTTGTAAGAATTTATTGTTTACGTCCATATTGATACATATTCTTTATAAACCTCTTCTGATCATTTTCGTCATTTTAAAATCTCGGGATACTTATAATAAAAGAAATATACAGCTATTTATAAAATCTGCAATGTTCAAAAATAATCATACCCTCTTATTTTTTCAGTATTAATCGAGTTTCTGACTGTTTGATTCTTATTTTGAATGCTTTTATACAACCTTTGACTAATTTCATTTCGTTTTTTGCATTTTTCAGAAATTAAAATGATATCAACTGAAAACCAATAAAAGAATAAAAATTATTAGAATTGGGAAGAAAAAAGAGTTTAGTAATGATCTTAGGACTAAAATTGTGAATTCACATAAGGATGGTTTAGGTTACAAGTCAATTTCCAAGAAATTTGAGGTCCCTACAGCAACAGTACAGAGCATCATAAAAAAATTCCAGAGCCACCCCACAACAAACAACTAGATTGGTAGAGGAAGGAAAAGGAAACTGTCTGCTAGAGCCACCAGGAATATTGTAAGAAGTGTTAATGCAAATCTAACCACCACTACTAAGGACATTTTAGAAAATCTAGAGTCTTCTGGCATAAAAATATCAAGACAAACATTGCAAAGGACTCTGCATGAAAATGGTCTGAAAGGAAGAAGACCAAGAAGGACTCCATTGCACACCGGAAAACACCTTGCAGCACGTCTAAAGTTTGCTAGGACCCATGTGAATTCTCCAGAGTCCGTTTTCCCAAGTATTTTGTGGACTGACGAAACAAAAATTGAATTGTTTGGCCATATGGATGCTTCTTACGTTTGGAGGAAGAAAGGAGAAGCTTACAACCCAAAGAACACCATACCCACGGTGAAACATGGTGGTGGTAGCCTAATGTTTTGGGGCTCCTTTTCGGCTAGTGGTCAAGGTAGTTTGGTCAAGATAGTTGGAACCATGAAGAAGGAGCAATATTTGGAGATACTCCAGAAAAACATTAGACAGGATGCGGAGAAGCTCCATTTAGGACGAAACTGGGTCCTTCAACAGGATAATGATCCAAAACATACTGCCAAAATAGTCAAGAAATGGTTTGAGGATAATCAAATTAATGTTTTGGAATGGCCTAGCCAGAGTCCCGACCTGAACCCTATCGAAAACCTCTGGCACATAATGAAAACTGAGGTTAAAAAGCGGAAACCTAGAAATTTGAGGGAGTTGGAGAACTACTGCATTGAAGAATGGTCAAAAATCATTGTTGATGCTTGTAAAAACCTTGTTGATAAATATCCAAAACGGTTACAGGCAGTTATTAAGAATAAAGGGCATGCTATTGACTATTAGTAAGAGAGGTATGAATAATTTTGAACTAGTGCCATTATTGTTTTTCTTTGTATAATGTTTCAAACTTACATAATTTATTTATTTGTTGAGTTTAAATTAAATGTTTATGCTTGATTTATTGTTTGAAATCCCTTTAATGTTGTCTACCTTCTGGTTTGAGCAATATTCTTATAGAAATCTCAAAGATCCGAGGGGTATGAATAATATCGGGCACAAGTGTATATATACATATATATATATTAGCAAAAGTATCCGTCGTTGACTGGGTTCAGAAACAGCCTACAGAAAATGGACTCTGATTTATAAAAGTATGATAGGTTATCAAAAGGAAGGGTTGTAAAGAGATAGCTTCGAATTTGGGGGTATCAAAACCAAAGCAAAATATGATGAAAGTAAAAATAAAATAGATAAACCCCATAATTTATTATACCATACCTGTTCACACTGAAACACTTATCACAATATTCTGTGGATCTATATTAAAAAACCTTGTTAAACTTCATGACATATTTCCATTCTATGGAGGTCAGGTGCGAACGAACACCCCCATAATGTTATTCAACTATATTTCTTCAAACTGAAACATAATCATCAAAGCATACTTACGCAAATAGATATGAAAAGTCTTTATTAAAGTTTGTGCCTATTTCCATTCTATGGAGGCCAGGCGCGAACGCAGACCCCACAATTTTATTATACAATCCCTATTTAAGTTAAAACATACTTCTCAAAGAATTATTATGTACATCTATATCAAAAACACTTGTAAACGTCTTTTTTATTTTTACATTTTTTATTTCCATACTTTGTGGACCAGGCGCGAACGCAGACCCCACAATTTTAATGAACCACCATTCTGCCAGATCAAACATACCCATTCCTGTGTCGAGATACATCTTCTATCATTATATGCAATCAGTTTTTTTTAAAATAGTCAGCCATATAGGAGCCTATTCGTGACCACACACACACACACACACACACACACACACACACACACACATTCAGCTTTATATTATCTATATATATCTATAAAAGTGAACGTGTCTGTCTGTCTGTCTGTCTGTCTGTGTACATTTCCCTACGCAATAACTCTGTCAATTTTTAGTCTATAGACTCGAAATTTGAAATACCGGGTACTGAGATTTGGGAAAATCGATGTGACGGGTGTCAGCCAGAAATTTGGCTGTTAAGGGGTCAAATTTCAACGATTTGACCTTTAAGAACTCTACCAAACTCCTCCGACAATTTTGGGTCTAGACACTTGAAATTTTAGATATAGGTTCCTTGAACCTGGATCTAACTTAATAAAGTGATTTGAGCCCGAAACTATAAATTTTAAGGGGTCATAATAGGGGTCAAATTAAAAAAAAATTGACTTTTTTTTTGTTTTGCTAAGCATACACCTCAAAACACCCGGGCAAAGCCGGGCTGAAATGCTAGTATATATATATATAAAAGTTAACGTAAAAAACAGATTTTATTTGGAGAGAAAGGAGTAAGTTGTCTGGATAAATTAACCTCCATACGATTAAGAGGAACAATTATAATAAAAGATAGAGAGATAATAATTAAAATTACATTAGAACTTTGTTACATTATCATGTTAATAAGGATATTATTAATCGGAATCGGAAGGATCGCAACTTTTTGCGGTATCAGAATCAGTATTGGAAAAATTTGTGCCTATTTTTCGATGCCAAAAACGATTCTTTTTAATTATTTTTTATTTGATTTTGTTTAAAACAAAACATGCCATAGCTCGTAGTAATAATACAATAATAAATATCTATTGATTTTAAACGACCAGTAATGAAATAAAAATCGATAGATCACCTCCCACAAGTGTGTTTTTATGGTTGAGAAAATATATGCACATTTAACATGCATTTGTACGAGACAAAATAAGTTATAGTTTATAGTTGAATGTTTGGAAATTTATAAAGAATTGGAGTCAGAATTGGTAATTTAATATGAATCAATAATTGTATCGGAATTGGGAAAAATATTAGAATCATCCCATCACTAATATATATATATATATATATATATATATGAGGGGCGGGCAATAAGTAATGCCCCTGACCCACTTCCAGTTGTCTGATCTAGCTGAAATTTTGCATGTGCAATGATTTATATCTCTACGGGTTATGTGGCAAATTACAGCTCTGAACTAATTGTAGTTTCTGTTTTACAGGTGTTTGAACTGAGTCAGGTGTGAAATGGAGCCTGTTGAATGTCGAGCAGTGATCCGGTTTTTGTATTTGAAAGGACGCACACCACAGGAAACTTTTGATGAAATGAAAGAAACTTATGGTGATAATGCCCCATCATATGACCTTGTAAAATGCTGGCATCGTGAATTCAAACATGGCCGTAAATCTGTGGAAACAGTTCCCAGACCTGGTCCCCCCCCTCTGCCATTGATGAGGCATCTGTCCGCCAAGTTGAGGCTGCCATTTTGGAATATCAGCACATTACTAATCGCAAAATAGCCCAAGATGTCAAGATTTGTACAAGGTCTGTGGAAACTATCATTCATGACCATTTGCATATGCATAAGGTGTCTGCCAGATAGATCCCCAGGTTGTTCACACCATTCCAGAAGCGAGAACACATCAAGTGCTCGAGGATGAATTTGGAGATGTGGCAAGAAGATGAGTTAAAGTTTTTCAAAAGACTGATTACACAGGATGAAACCTGGGTCCATCACTATGATCCAGAGACCAAAGCCCAGTCAATGCAGTGGAAGCACTTGGACTCACCACCTCCAAAGAAAGCAAGGGTGCAGCCCTCCGCTGGCAAGGTCATGCTCACAGTCTTCTGGGACCAGGACGGAGTAGTGATGACAGATTTCCTGGCAAAGGGTACCACAATTACAGGAGCCTATTATGCTTCACTTTTGAGGAAATTAAGGGAAGCTATCAAAATCCAGAGGCGGGGCAAGATCAGCAAAGGTATGCTCCTCCTGCAGGACAATGCTCCAGTCCACAACTTGCATGTCGCCAGATCAGAAGCACGGGCGTGTGGTTATGAAATCCTTCCCCATCCTCCCTACTCTCCTGACCTTGCACCCTCTGACTCACCTCTTCCCAGCTATGAAGTTGTTTTTGAAAGGGAAGTGTTTCCCAGATGATGCAGCCTTGATTTCTGAAGTCACGTCGTGGTTGGAGGACCAACCTGGGGTGTTCTACAAAAACGGTCTCCAGAGCTGCATCACACAATGGGAGAAATACATAATTCTGAGTGGTTCCAATGTAGAGAAAGACTAATAACTGTGCCAAGTTTCGTTTCTCTACTGCTATGGGAAGTGGGTCAGGTGCATTACTTATTGCACGCCCCTCGTATATATATATATATATATATATATATATATATATATATGATTAGTTTTTTTTGGAAAAAGAATTCCAGCAGAGGGCTCAATTAAAAGGAAAATCCAAATTTTAAGAGAGTATTTATATTTTGTGTACAGAAAGTTGTTAGTTGAGACAGATCATTGGTACCGTCGGTTTCAAGCCCGATAATAAGGCCCGTTTAAGGTATCCTTATCAAGCTTTCAGCCAATATTCGTCTATCTTATAACCGGAAGTGTGAAGTATATATACCTCGCGAATTCACGTTTAAATCTCGTTTTGTTTAATCCCCCCCTTTTTTATCGGATAATGTAATACCTAATTTTAAACTTTGAATTATTTACATTTAAGATCTAATTTCGAAAAAAAAATGTTTTCTTTATATAAATCGATTTAAATTTGAACCCAAATTAATTTTAAAGTCTCTTTCCTTATGTATAAAAAACTTTAAAATCTGTATTCGTATCGGTTAAAAACTTAAAAATTCATTTAATTATATCGAATTACGTTTAAAAATTTCCAAAAATACGTTTAAAGTTAAAAAAAATATTTTTAATTATATTTAAATTTATTATTATTATTATTTAAATATATTTTTAATTATATCGAATCACGTTTAAAAAGTTCGAAATACGTTTAAAAATTATTTAAAAAAAAACCTAAATCTTTCAAGGTTTGGGGAAGTGAGTATTTATCTATCCTAAGTGATTTTCCTAGTTTATTAACATTATTATATTTTTTTATATTTTGTCTATAGTTTTAAATTCGAAATAGATTATAAATTACATTTATAAAATATAATTAAAATTTTTTTTTATAAAATACATTAATTTAAAATCCATAATATAATTGCGATTAAAATCCAAGTTTACCGACTAATCATTTATGTATTTACAATTTTTTCCCCTTATTACATACATATACATACATATATATATATATAAACAACATCTAAGTGTTGTTCTTTTCATTGATCCAATTTATTAGGAGCCCCTTCCTTCTTCCAGGAATCTTTGTCAAATATATATATATATATATATATATATATATATATATATATATATATATATAGTAAAAAAAAATAATTATATATATATATATATATATATATATATATATATATATATATATATATATATATTTGACAAAGATTCCTGAGTTTGACAAGATACACCTGAAAAAGGTTGGAGGTTACATCAGTCGAAACGTTGTGAAAATAACACTGGAGCTAGGAACAATAGTCAGAATAATCAAAATAATGCAAATTATCCTCATCTCAAAAATATGGAAAACATCGAATTTTCTAAAAAAGAAAGAAAAAATCCATAGCATAAGATGTGTTGTATGCAATTAATCGCTTTAAATCCTTATCTGAAATTGTTTTTGTTTTTTGAAGAATAGATTAAGCAACAATGGTTCTTAATACTGTTGAAGAATGTTGGATAATCCTTTGTTTCTTGCAAAGAAATTCTTTTCGTCTTTGATGGATCGTTATGTCTTTTATTTGAAGAATCGATTGCATTTCTTTCTATTTCGCCAGGATTTACTTTCTAAACTAGCAATCTATACTTAACGCCGACATTAAAAAAAAAATAACTGTATGTTCTATCTACTTTTTGTTTTGGTGTTACTAAATCAGGCTGTCTGAAGATGTCGCTTTCTTGAACTAAAATGCACCAAACATTAATGTTATTGTTTTCTGACTTTCCTGTTGCAAAACTCAATCATGTTCTGCAAAGTTAAAAACAAAAACAGCAATATTCATCTACAAAACAACCAAACCAAACACCATGAATAAATATTTGGAGATATAAAGAATTTGAAGCATAAATTTTTTTTATCAAAATGACTGGATTTTGCATTAAATAACCCCAAAAGGGTTGATATGACGTAAAACAAAACAACCAAACTACTATTAAGAATCACATTATGATTATACAATAATATTATTGCTGGTCCCCCGACAAAGGAGGGATTGGAGCTGGTAATTTATTCCCGTTCGTTCGAACTTTTTCAATAACCACTCCTTGAATTTTTAAAAAAAATTTGCACAAACACTAGTAAACAAAGTAAATTATTGCTAGAACAAATTTTCCGGGATAACTGTAGTTGGCTCCATAGGGCCATTATAGGAGCAATATTGCCCCCAAATCATTTGTTTGTTCGTTTGTTCGCACTTTTCTTGATAACTACTCCTTGAATCTTTTGAAATTTTGCACAAAAATTAGTCATGGTGAAAGTAAATTTTTAACAGTTTTGTTATCGTAAGGATAGAGTTTCCTTAAAAATCAAATCAAATAAAAAAAAATCATCTTCCATTTTCTGCCAACATCATTCATCATTCTTATGTCTATTTTTGATTTACCATATTTGTTTTTTTTTTATCGTTTTGTTGTACATGAATATAATAGTCCATTGAATAAAACCTTTTGCAATTTTGCATTTCATTCCTTTAAAGAACTGAAAAAGAAAGGATACCATCTTTTTTTATACTGTTTATATTTTAGTCCAAACAAAGCATATTGCCATTGGAAGAGGAAACTATGTATTGAACAAAGGATTGTGGGAAGTTGAGTAGCGACATGTCCGTTTACATTACATTTAAACTTCTGCAAATTAGTACATTCACCTGAAAAGTTGTTTTTGTTTTAACCGAATTTTACTCATTATGCATTTTTCTCTTTTAGAAGCTTCTCATGTTTCCTGATGAGTCTACAGGGGAAATATCCAGTAAAGTAAGTGTTTACACATAATATCGAATTTTTAATCAAACAAATGGTCGAAACTGTTGCCAAAAGAGAAAATATGATGGAAAAGAATGAAATCTGCTTCATTCGAAACCTTAACCTTGATCTAATAATTATTTTTTAAAAAACAAACATTTTCACCTGGTCAAAATGATAAGACCACTTTAATAAAATCGGCTTGTTTTGAAAAAATGAATACGAAAAGCTTTCTATGTTACTAAAAGCAACTTGTTAGTGGATAAAAAACATCTTACTAAATTATAAATGGCAAAAGGGAAACCATTATCAGAGTTTGAGAGAGGAAGGATCTTTGAGCTTAATAGGGGTGGACTCTCCCATAGATCCATTGCAAACGAAGTGAATCGTAGCAAAACGGTCATCACAAATTTTTAAAAAAATCCAGATCAATATGGGCACAAAAAGAGTCCAGGTTGACCAAAAACAATAACCCCATCATTGGATCGCCGTATCAGAAGAAGTTTAAAAAAAAAACTCTAGTATTAGCTCAGGTCGATTGAAAAGCCAAACAGCAGCAGAATATAGTCCTAAAACCATCAGATGGCATCTGAAAATGAAGGGTTTCAATCATTTAAAGCGACTGCAGAAACCACGTCTTCTTGAACAGCACAAAACTAACCGACTTAAATACGCTGCCAAATACCAGACTTGGGATGAAGAGAAGTGGGAAAATGTAATTTTCTCCGATGAGAAAAAGTTTAATCTAGATGGTCCAGATGGATTTCAACACTATTGGCATGATAAAAATTTTCCCAAAGAGACTTTTTCAACTCGGCATAGTGGAGGAGAGTCTTTAATGATCTGGGGTGCTTCCTCGTCAGCTGGGACCCTAAAGTTGCAAGTAGTGAAAGGCCGGCAAACATCATTGAAGTACATTTCAATGCTTGAAAATGCTTCTATCAGGACTTAAGGTCCACGTTTGTGTGGAAGAAATTGGATTTTCCAGCAAGACAACGCTGCGATACACACTTCTCGACAAGCACGAGAATACTTTTCTTCAAATAATATAGAATTGTTAGATCATCCAGCATGTTCTCCGGACCTCAATCCCATTGAACATCTTTGGGAATGGATGGCAAAAGAAGTGTTCAAGGATGGAACCCAGTATGATTGGATAAAGGAACTTTCTGATTCAGTTTTCAGTACATGGGATAAAATTCCTTCGCAACTGATAAAAAACTTAGGCGCAAGCATGCCGAAGAGAATTTTTGAAGTAATTCGTAATAATGGAGGCTATACTAAATACTGAGACCCTTTTTTAGTAATTTATAATTGCCTTTTGTTAGATAAATTATCAGTGGTCTTATAATTTTGACCAGGTGAAAATGTTTGTTTTTTAAAAAATAATTATTAGATCAGGGATAAGGTTTCGAATGAAGCAGATTTCATTTTCTTCCATCATATTTTCCCTTTTGGCAATGGTTTCAACCATTTGTTTGATTAAAAATTCGATAATATGTGTAAACACTTACTTTCTTAAGTGGTCTTATGATTTTGACCAGGACTGTATATATATAAAGAACTTTGTCTGTGTGTCTTTGAGTTCATTTCCTATGGACTCCAAAACGATTGGGCCGATTTTTTAAAAATTTCACACAAATGTAACTCATGTGTCTGGGAGTGTCCTTAGATAGGTTTTCTACTGGAATGCCTCTGATAATTATCAAAAATCGATAATTGAAAAAAACCCGATTAAATATGGAACAATCGGACTTTGACCAAAGTTAACACTTTTACACAGTCTGACATCACAAATGTATTTGAGAAGTTTTATTATCACACAAGCTGAAAAGCCCAACAGTAGGTTCTTGCATATGACAGGGGCACGTTCAAAATGAATGTTTCTGTTTAAGGCACAATTACACCATGATACTTGACTTTTTCATTTTAAATGTAAATTCAAACCATTATCATCGCACAACTAATAAGGCCAGGCATATAAAATCAACAATAGGTTCTTTGATATGACAGGGACGCATTCGAAATGAATGTTTCTGTTTACAGCACAATTGAATCATAGTACTTGACTTTAATTCAAGCCATTATATATAAAATATAATTTTAAAAAATTAACAGTAGGTTCTCTACAGTGCAATGTAGACTACAATATATTGTGGAGTTAATCACTGCAGGGAGGCATATGAAGCTTCATCCTGGTGCATCGCTATGGGTCCCCAACTAGAATAGGCAATCTATCGATTTGATTGAAAACCGGGTCAATTTCACCAATTTTGATGACAAAAAAAAAAAAAATATGGAAGTGTGAAAAATTATTTATGACCTTCACCTTCACCGAGGTGAACGATTTATATGACCTTCACCGAGGTGCGCGACTTGACACACAAAAATAAACCGCCTCTTAATCACCTGCTAACGCATGCGTCACTGTAACGTCCAATGACAACAACCACCCCAACCTTCTCACTCGACCTGCCTTTATACCACTATCTCAATCCCTTCTCTTGCGCATGCGCCTGTAGATTCTTGACAATCTCGAGACTTCCGCTTATAAAAACCCAAGTTTTGTTGTTGCGCATGCCTATACAAGGCACAAACACGAGGGCGTTTGTTGTGTTGGTAAGTACTACAATTATTTGATGATCAAATAATTATATATATACTTAGCTCCTGAAACAGTTGAGCACTTTCAAAAGAATTTATTTCATCACATTAAAAATAGATATGGAAAGAGTTAATTTCGAAACATCGCTAAAAAACATCCCCACACCTAGCAAGCATAGATATATTATTAAATTAATTAAAAAAACAGATGAACTAATACGCTGAATGCGATGGCGAGCAAATTTCTTTCTTAAAAATGAAAACTTAAACAAAAAAGAATCCTATGGTTTTAAGACCCTTAAAAATGCGAAAACAGTAGACCTTTTGATAAACTTTGAAAATTACATTTTAAACGTAATTAAAAACTTAGAATTCCACAATCAACCTAACAATTTCCAACGGAAACTACACAAAATCGTTAGAAACATAAACAACTCTAATAAAATCTTTGTAAAAGCAGATAAAACAAGAAACTTTTATAAACTAGATAAGCAAGAATATAACAAACTAATCACAGAAAACATTACAAAAAACTACAAAAAACTGGATACAAACGAATGCGACTACATAGATATAATAAATACTGAAAGTAAACAAATCACCGATAAATTAAAAATTAGAGATGAAGTTGGCAAATTGAAATCTAGAGAGGCATATATTATGCTCAAAGACCACAAACGTGACTTCAATAATAACCCCAGCATCCGCTTAATAAACCCAATTAAACCAGAAATAGGTAGAATTAGCAAAGCAATACTTTCTAGAGTAAACAAATAAATCAAACAAGACCTAGAATTAAACCAGTGGGCAAATACTACCGAAGCAATCACTTGGTTTAAAAATATAGAAAACAAAGATAAATGTACATTTATACAGTTCGACATCATAAACTTTTATCCCTCGATATCCGAAGAACTTTTTAACATTGCCCTAGAATTTGCTGAGGCACACACTGATATATCCTCGGAAGAAATCAACATCATAAAAAAATGTAGAAAATCAGTTCTAATAAATAACAATAACCAATGGATAAAAACTAAAATGAAAAATTCGTTTGATTTGGCGATGGGTGCCAGGGATTCTGCAGAGGCATCAGATCTTGTGGGATTATTCATTCTATATACCCTCACAAGCATATTCGATACTACAGATACATCTATATCAAAAACACTTGTAAACGTTTTCTTTTAATTTTAAAATTTTTTATTTCCATACTTTGTGGACGAGGCGCGTACGCAGACCCCACAATTTTAATGAATCGTCATTATGCCAGATCAAACATACCCATTCCTGTGTCTCGATACATCTTCTATCATTATATGTGATCAGTTTTCTATAATAGTCAACCATATAGGAGCCTATTCGTGACCAGACACACACACAGACGTTCAGCTTTATATTATAGATTTACTCAAATAAATTGTGTTTATTTATTTGTATAATTTATTTTCATTCATACGTAACACCAATTCAACTGCCGGTTCCCTGCATTGCTATAACCTCCTTATAATCCTCCATATTTATATAACACATGACATTTTTACACGTGCGATTTCAAGGTTAGTACTTCATAAAAATCATATGGATTTTCTATTAGTGGCGTCATCTATATTTGTACATTCATATTGTTAAGTGCAGTTTAGCAAACATTCAGTCAGAAAGCAGTTAAGATTAATGAGCTTATGGCTTTAAAACATGCTTCCCGTTGGCGATTGTCTATCTAAAAATAGTAAAAGTCATCAAATTAATATTTCAACACCTGTTGTCAAGGGAGTCTAACAAAGTTTAAAAAATGTTTATTTAAACCACTACTAAAATAAAGAATAATTGAATTGTTGTAATTTATTACATTCAGTTTTTGTTAATATTTTGTCAAAAAAAAAAAAAAAACGAAGCTGCCCATACTCCTACTGTATATAAATGAGTCCTCTGCTCTTTAGCTCCAGTAAAATGGAGCTTACTCCAGGAACGAACTCCTTTCAGAAGGTATATATATATATATATATATATATATATATATATATATATATGTATATATATATATATATATATATATATATGTATATATATATATATATATATATATATATATATATATATATATATATATATATGACTTGTTTGTAATATACTGAATTTTACTGGGTTCGTATAATTCAGTAAATTAACCGTAACGTTATAGCTAGGTTGTTCTGGCCATATTATAAATATAAAAATAAAATTCAAAAACATTTTTTTTTTAAATTTATTATGTGAAATAAAGAAATATAAAAATCTGATTTAGGAATTCAATGAATAGAATTATTAAAAGATATTAAATGGCTACGGGTTTTTGTAGAAACTTCTTATGACAGGTTTTTAAATAAGGATAAGAAAATTAGGTGATATATTAATATTTAAATAAGCTCTTGACAAAGGATGCTTCCAGGATAAATGTTTTTGCATACTTCATTTCCTTTAAGGGAAATTTCTTTAAATAATTTTCTATTAAGTGTTTTTTATTCAAGAAGTCTAAAGAAAGGCTGGTTATGTGAAGATTTTCAAACGCCATAATGCTTGAAATTGTCCAACCGGTATTGAAACAATTGTAACTTACAATGAAATACACTTTTTGTTGCTACCAATTCCTTTTTTGAAGCCTTGGTTTTGTTAATATAGTATATATATATATATATATATATATATATATATATATATATATATATATATTCTTATCTCGGCATTGTATCTAGTCGTCCTGAACATCCACTTGCCACTGGTTTTTAACAACACCGACCCAGGAGAGGTGTGGTTGAAGATTGTGCAACTCTTGTCACAAAAAGTCCACGCACAGGCACCATTATAGTTGGTATCTATAGTCTATCAAGACTAAAGGAAACTACCATATATATATATATATATATATATATATATATATATATATATATATATATATATATATATATATATATACGAGCAAACAGTTAATAAAACATGTTAAAAAACACTTTGAAAAAGAGTTAAAAGCATATTTAATCTGAAAAGGAAACACTTGATAAGTTGATAGTCCTTAATCCACGGAGTTTCGAAGAAATACTTTCTTTCTCATCAGAGGGTAGGAATTAGCAAAATACAGGATCGGATTTTGCATGCAAAAGTATTTGATGAAACAACAAGTAATCAAAGATCTTACTTGATAACAAAAAAGTGAAACAGAGGGAATATGGTGAAGAAAAAGGTGATTACACATGAATGGATAGTCTGGTGGAAGATAAATAATCCAGTGACGGTATAATCAAAATGAATAACTTCAAGAAAGTTAATTGGATTTCCATTTGCACAAGTAAAATCCAAGGAAATCCCGTAATTGGAAGATGGTCCAAAATAATCCAAAGGTAGAAATCCATGGAATAATTCACAAAAATGTGTACAAGGGAAAAAAAGGAAAAAATTCCAATAATATTAATAAAAGAAAAATAAGATATGCTTTTCGCTCTACTGCCGAGACATAAATATAAATAAGAAAGATCAGAGAAGAAGAGGAAAAAAAATTAAATAGTGATAGAATTAAATATAAAATAGAAAAACAAATGTAAAAATGACCCTGACAGGAAATGTTAAAAAGCGCGAAAAAATATATATAGGGCAAAATAATATAGGTCAACTGAAATGTACAGGTCATCACTTAAAAAACACGGTCGAATTAAAAATTTCCAATCCAACAGGTAAGTTCCAAATGGTCCAAGAAGATTCAAAAGGCAGAATTCCTTGGAAAAATCACAAATGGAATGATTCCAAATCATTAAAAGAAAGGTTCAAATGTGTACAGAAAAAATACTGGAGAGAATATTTAAAACAAAATATTTTGTTTGGATTTTACCATTCTTGGATTTTTTACCCTTCACCGGACTATCCATTCATGTGAAATCTTTTTATCATTTTTCTTTTACCTCCTATTCCCCTTACCTCACCCTTTTTTTAACCAAGTAAGATCTGTGACTTACTTGTAGTTTCATTAAATACTTTTACATGCAAAATCCGATCCCACATTTTGCTAATTCCTGCCCTCTGATGAGAAGGAGAGTATTTCTTCGAAACTCAGCGGATTAAGGACTATCCACTTATCTTGTGCTTCCTTTTTAAAATTAAATATGTTTTTAACTCTTTTTCAAGATGTTTTTTAACATGTTTTATTAATCATTTGTTCATATTATAAGCTCTATTTCGTTTTCGGTTTTATTGAGCTTTTACATCTGGTTGAGATTACTTTACTTGTAAATATTAACTCTTTAAAGTTTACCATTTTGATTACCTTGGTAAGCTTATTGTAATATATATATATATATATATATATATATATATATATATATATATATATATATATATATATATATATATAGCGTGTCAGGAGGCGATGAAAAAAATCCAATAAAGTGCTCAATCGTAAATGTCAAAGCTGAAGATACAATATTATTACGACACTATAAATACATATTTCAATTGCATTGTTGTCACTTTTTTCAATGTCGCTGATGAATTTATGCAGACTTTTTCCAACCTCTTATGGTTAATTCGGCGTAATGGAACCAATGGTACGACCTTGAAATATCTATATATAGTGTCGTAATAAATATTGTGTGTGTGTGTATATATATATATATATATATATATACATATATATATATGTATATATACTTACTCTTTATTTGTTTTTACATAAGCAGTAATATGTTGCTACACAGTCATGAGCATCTTTCGGTCAGCTAGATTACTAGTAACTAGAGACATCTTTAGGCGATATAATAGCTTATACGAAAGCAAAGTTTGCCCTACTTCGGTATTGAACACTCTTGTATTAACCTCGTTAATATTCATTGGTTACTTAACCTCTGGAAAACAATAACCCTAACCTTAACCTCAGATATATATATATATATATATATATTAATTTTATTTATACAAACATTAATGGCTACATATGTGCATACATGTTTCTGTAATCACCCACGTTGGGGGATTACGTCTTCAGGCCAAGAACCACCTTCAAAAGTCTTGGCCTGAAGACGTAATCCCCCAACGTGGGTGATTACAGAAACATGTATGCACATATGTAGCCATTAATGTTTGTATAAATAAAATTAATATACCTGCTCTGTTCACTCATTGAGCACTATTTTGGTAGACACGTGTTGTTTCATTGGATGTACTTCTAGGAAACTAAACTCTACTGGCTATATATATATATATATATATATATATATATATATATATATATATATATATATATATATGTATATATATATATATATATATATATATATATATGCTATTCTGTGAAAAATATTGAGTCCTCTTAATTATCAGTATTGTAAAATGTAAGCAAATGAATAGTTTCATTCAAAATCTATATCGTTTGTCTCATTTATAGTAGTTAATTTATTAGCTTCACTATTAGATCATCGGATGGCCGTGATTATAGTTGGTAATAACTGGCATCCAGTTTTCAAATCTTAGGGGTTGATGCGCCTAACTAGACTGATGAGTCATAACAATGAAACAGCTTTCTGTGAATAATATATACATGCGTGTTAGAGTTGGGGCGATTAATCCGAATCGAAATAAGAAATCGGAAAACTCAGGACTTTTTGGTGTATCAGTATTGGAATTGGAAAAATTAGTGTCCATTGTCTGAGGCCAAAACGATTATTTTAATTGTTTTTGTTGTTTGTTTTTGTTTAAAACTTAATTCAGTATTGCTCATGATAAAATGATAAATATTTATTGATTTTAAACAACCCGTAAAAATAAAATCTATAGGTTACTCTACCACAAGTGTATTTGTACGTTTGCGAAAATATATGCACATATTACATAGGTTTTTGCAATGATCCAAAAATTAAATAAAAATTCCCACGTTTGACAAGATATACCTGAGGAAAGTCGGAGGTTACAGCGGCTGAAACGTTGATAAAATAAAACTCAAGATCAAAACAGTCGTCTGAATAATCCAAATAATCTGAATTATTAATTTTCATCTAAAAAATTCAGAAACTTTCTATTATTCCAATACTACAACAACGAATCATCACTTGGTAACATTTATTCTTTCCATGGCATTTCGTCCAGATGTTAATCTTAACAAATAAACCTTCCATTGTTTAGATGTGAAGCACAAAAATCACATACACAAAAAAAAAAACAATTAAAAAGAAAACATGAACTACTCGAATGAAATATTTCTAAATAGAGAAAAATATTTTTCTAGTTTTAAAATTCATAACTTTTTGCAAAATGGCAAGTTTTTGCTGCCAAGCTCAATTGTCAGTTGATATAAGATCTGATCTCTGATTGGTTAGTTTAACTATACTACATAGAAAGGGTTTGAAGTAAAACTTTAGTTGCTTCATAGACTTTAGAAAAACCATGTAACATTCGATTCTGCTAAATAGAAGTGTTTAGACCCTGGTGTCTCTCTTGGAGGTAGCCGGAAGTAACTCTTAGCTAAGGATAAATATCTATTTATATTTGTGGAATAAAATATATTTGAAGTAAAAACCTTGTCGTCTTTCATTATGGATGTACCATACTCTCCCCCCTCCCCAGATCACAAATCCTGTCTAATTAGAAAGGGAGACGGATAACTATGTATACACGTATTATTTGGATTCATTCCGTGGCGCAGTGGTTAGAGTGCTTGAAAAATTCAATTGTGAAAGTGATATTCTCCTGAAGGTTGAAGGTTCAATTCTCAGTGTGGGCGACCAATACAATTGTGAATTACTCCATACAGTCATGGCTGACGGAACAAGAGCATGCTACCTTGTAAAGTAAATAAAGGATTAATTGAAATTCTGTCCAAATTCCTGAGTTCTCCAGAGACATTTCTGAGTTCGACAAGGTAGACCT
>NC_136492.1:145047018-145167018 GCF_053919585.1 Euprymna scolopes
GACCAGTACCCGCATTAAGCTGATCTGCAGTTTTACTTGTTGCTGGCTATCTTGCTCTTGCTTGTTGCTGGATCTCAACATTTGGACCGAGAGAGATACTTAGTTGTCGTACAACGCTAAGACTCTGTAACATCATCTGTGTATAGATACTCCCACAAGCATTTGTCTATTAAAATGGTCCTGGCGATTGAATTCATTTTTGGGCTCATGGAATTTAAGTTTCTGAGGGAGTGACACTCGTCTGACAAGACGTTACAATCATCATGTATATATATATATATGTATATATATGTGTATATATATATGTATATAATATATATATATATAACTACTTCATTTACTCACATAAAATTAATATACGAAAGTATAGATCTATGCGTAAACTTTAAGTATTTACTTCAAAAGTGCTCAATACGTAGGTAGAGCTAGTTAGTAAAGCATATTTCACTGAAAATAACCAATTTTCAAATATTCGTATGTGTCGACTTGCATTTTCGTCAGGCTCCTCAAATTAAGATACACCGTTTTAATGTAGAAAACTTGTCAGAGCATGAAGTCATTTGGTAAATATACGCTTGTACCGAGAAGTAAATATTTTCATTTCGGTTTTAACTTTTTCAAAAATAATTTTGGGAGTGAAATATTTCAACTTTACTTGGACTTGGTTTCATGACTGCTATTTAAGGATTATCAGTAAAAGTTATTGATTAAACAGAATTGAATCTGAAGGTCAAAGTTAAATATATTCGAGATGCGTTCCCAGACTAGAGGATAAAAAAAAGACGTCAATAAATGGTCGCCTGCCAAATCCTTTCACTTTGTCGTTTCACCTTCAAACTTTAATAGGGATCTTATTTTATTTCAGTCAATTAAGAAGTAAAGCTTCAAATTAAAAAAAAAATAAGTGAAGTTTTTTTTCTCCTCGATGTACTCGTTGTTTAAATTGAAACTGTTTAACTGAAATTCACAAGTTTAGAAAGCCAATACAATGCAGTTTCGGCGATATAACGCTTTCATCAGGAATAGAATCAGTTTTTACTTTTTCCTTTTCTTTTTTTTTTTTCCTCAAGTCATGGCGTCACTTACGGACGTTACTTTTCCAGAGACTTGCTTTCTAAACTAACGAATTTCAATTAAACAATGAGTGTTTAAATTTTCGACTGTTTGTGTGTGTTTTAAAAAATTGTTTAAAATGTAAGACGCTCCAGACAATACATGAAGCCACTTTGTGTAAGAAACTACAAAAAAATTACTTAATGTTAAAAAAACTAACCAACAATTAGTATGAGATGGATAGTCTAATTCAGAAAGCAGTGATTCTTTCCTTTTGTCAAAAACATTGTTCATGGAACGTGAGGATTAAAGGAAAAATAAGGAAAGTGAGTTATGCAGCTGGCGAAAGTAAACCCAAACTCATTGGTCCATTTTCTACTATCCAGGAAAAGTTAAGCAAAATAAATAATACCTCCTCCTGTTTTGGTATTTGGGATGCTGTGGGTATCCTCACTTCCCGTGTGGAAAAACTAAGCAAAGTTTTCATTGTGGTCCAATGCAAAATTATATGCAATCAAACCTTTTCTTATGCACTCAAGCCAAGTCTTCCTTGGTCTACCATACTTCGTAATGCCTGGCCATCCAGGCATGTTCTGAAATCGATACAAGAAGCGGCATGCTAAACCACCTGAGATACCGAGAAATAGTTTGGCCATACATACTCTTAAAAATTGTCAGATATATAGCCCCCTGAATAGAGACTATATAAAATAGGAATTAATTCAGTCGGTTTTGTAGTTTTCATGATTCCATCGCACAAGAGAGCAACGGCAACGATATGACCCAACGATTGACTTTAGTCAAATTTATTTGTTTGTTTTAAGTTTCTTTATCTTCGATTCGACCAGATTGCGCACTAGAAAGTATTTCCTATTTATTCTTTTTTGATTGGATGTTTCTTATTGATTCTTTTTTGATTAGATATTTCTTAATTTTTTTATTTTTTATTTCGGACTATTAGTCTCATCTTTATTAGTTTTTTTTTTTTTATTGGTTCACAACGTTTCGGCCAACTTCCTCTGGCCTTCGTCAGGTGGTAACCACGACAGATAGGAACTTCGAATCTCCTAACTGCATTCTCAGCCATCACTGCCATCCGTAGTTGTTGTCGTCTCACCACATTTTTGACCAATTAAGGAATAATATATATGGATATTTCTTATTGATTCTTTTTTTGATTGGATATTTCTCATAATCATTTTATTAGACTTATTTCTCCTGTGCTAACTCATAACATATTGGAAGCAGGTGCTTCGTTTCTGACATTATTACTAGGAGAGGATTGCCTTAGAAGGCTAACAGATACTTTCTATGCGGTTTAATTTTTCACCAGAGTTTCCTTCTCCTAGTGAACTGCCACAGTTGAGGAGCTCCATTTACCCCTGTATGGTAACTCTCTTGAATATCAGAAGGAGGCTAGCAGGTACTACATTTTGTCCAAGGGTGACTTGTAATAGTACAAGACTTGTAACAGTAGAAGACTTGTAACAGTACAAGACAGCAGCGTTCAACTCCTTAAGATATTATACATACTCACAGACTCAACAGCACATACAGCACCTGATATTTTTAAATGGTCACCCATTTTAATACTGGAGTAAGCATAATCAAGTTTTATGTAGTTCATTTAATTAAACGTTATTGTTGAACCACTTCATTGTTGGGATTCTATGATGTTTAAATAACTTTTGAAACAACAATTATATCAGTCAGATGTGTAAATCGCTTTTATAACAGCAACGTCTCATCCACATCACCAAATGGAAGTAAAACTTGGCAGCTCAAAATCAGTCACGTTAGAAAATTAGATGTGTTTGGTCCCAAGTGCCTTAGAAAGATTCTAGGGATGAAATGGAGCAGTCAAACTTGCAAACAAGAAGTCAGAGGTCACATTAATCCACATTGTCAATAATCTGTAAATAACTTTTAGGCCGACCCAAACATATCCTCAGATTAGCCTAAGAGAGAATTGTCAACCAATGAACCCCTAATGGAAAAAAGAAAAAAAGTGGGAGACCAAAAATGGAAGCAGACAATCGGGAGACAATTGATTGCGACGGTAAGAAGTTCGAAAACTGCTGTGGATCTTCAGATCGAAAATGATGTTAGACTTTGACTGTATTATGTGTTGTAGTTTCTAAGTAAGTTTAAGATCTGTAAATGTAGTCAAGAAATATTTGGTAGAAAAGCTGCAACTGAAAGTATCTTAGCCAGCTTAATAAACAGACACAACATGTAAGTATTAGGTTGGTGCAAAAATAATGTTGTTTTTTGACGTTCAATTATATATAAAAACAGGACTTTTATTTTTGCCCCAACCTAATAACAATGTGACACCGAGCTATTTTGTTTAACCATATAAGCAGCTTAAACTGAAGTCCACAGTGAAAGGCCAAAAAGACAACATGGCATAGAAAAAATACAATAAGTTATTAAGCATAAAAAATCAAAGATCCTATTAATGATGATTAATAGATTTTAAATAACAATGCAAGATACAACCTCTTCCTTCTATTCGGACATCCATTTTAATTTCCAGGGTACAATCAAATCCATTCGATACTACAATGTATTCAATGCCACCGAATTGACTTAATCGTATTCTTATGTGTGAATTCATCTCTTTTTGTATATACAGAAGATATGTGAAGTTAAATTAAGCATGATAGACTAACACAAGTGCAAACTAGAGTGGAACACACTGACCAACTGATCACGAAAAAGGCAACTAACAGAAATATGTGGATGCATGTAAAGATTTTCCAATAAAAAATAAACATTTTTGGCATTGCCAAATACAAAGCCATGAATGTCAATCAAGATGCAAAACTGATTTGCACTTTTTAACCTAAACTTTCAATTTTTAAAAAAATTTTTTATGAATAATAAAATAAAGGTTTGATTTTTTTAGTAAAGTTTTTAATAAATTTTAAAATATCTTTTAATATTATATTTTATAAATATTTTTAAATCTTTTATTGAATTATAAAATTTTTTTAAATTTTTATAAAATATAATTTTTTATGAACATTTTACATATCTTTTATTGAATTATTAAAAAATTCTTTTTAATTTTTATAAAAATTCAAAAATCATATGAAAAGGTTGAATGATGATAGTTATATAACTTTTCTATTTCATTTTTATTTATTTTTTACTTTTTGAATTCGTTATAAGCATGAGCTTTGAGCATAAGATCCACAACTGACAAATTATTTCAACTGAATGACAAATGAATTAATAAACATTCTCAAACTTTCAGTTTTTGGGGTATTTTATTTTTCTGGGAATAAAATATAAGCAAAAATTGCTATTTGAATATTTTAATATTTAAGACTAGCAGGGAGGCGGCGGTTTGGGGGCGCCCGGCTTTGCCCGATCGTAAAACACGCTTTGATATGATATTTTAATTTTTCCAGATTTCCTATTTACCATTATAAAGTCGTGATTTCAAAAGTAAAAAAAAAAAAAGGACCTGGGTGCCATCAGCTAGAATCAAAACCGAAAGTAAAAGTGTATCATTCAAAGCTAACGCCACTCTACAACTTTTAGTTTCGGAAGAGATAGAGTTTAAAAATATCGAAACAGACAGACAGACAGACATAGCGAATGTTATAAATTAGATTTGCATTGATCCATAGTTATTGAGCGATTTTCTCTGAATTTAAATTTCTTTCTTCATATTTTATAGGCTTAAACATTAAATTTTCTCCAATGAAAATCATGCAATGTATTTCAATCCAAATTTGGATCAAAATCCCTTAGATGATTTTCATTCTGAAAAACTTACTAAAATTAAAAGCTTAAGAAGTCTTAAGAAGAAAATGTTTTTTGCTTAATTGATGGCGAATGATTATAGATTAAATTTAATGGAAATATGAATTTTTTGAATTTTTAAATGTAAGTTTTTTTTTTTTGCCAAATTATGCCTTCTATAATCGCTTTAAAACTCCCTGAAAACAAATTAATTGGAACTCATTATTGAGATGAATAATTTGCATCATTCATTTATTTATAGCAGACGATTATCCTCACCTTTTACTTGTCGTCTCACAACGTTTCGGCCAACTATTTCTCTGGCCTTCATAAGGTGGCAACCGTGACAGGATAGGAAATCCAAAGTTCCTAACTGCAACCTTAGCAATTACTGCCTTCCATAGTTGTTGGCTGAAACGTTGGCAACAACAACTAAAAGATGAGGATAATAGTCCGCAATAAATAAACGAATAAAATAATACTCGTCTAATAATGAATTCTAATTAATTAAATAATACAGGGTGACCCCCCCCCCCAAAAAAAAACGGGCCTCAACTCTAATTAGGCCCCGTTTCTTAGTGTTTTGTCCGAATGAAATGAAACTTTGGTCATAACTAGTTTATTATATTCAAAATATCACATCAAAACACAAGGGTCTTTGCCCTTTTTTTCTCTGTTCTACAGCATATGTTCTAGATGGCCTCCATTTAGGTTTTGTTTTGAGTCACCCTGTATATACCATTTGGTATAGACCCGACAATGGAAGACCAGCTAATAAATAAAGGTGGATTTACAAATCCAAAAAATCCAACCTTGATCGCCCTTTGGGAACCCATGGCGCAGTGAATAGAGATGTTGAATCTCTACAGTTCTAAATGAACACTGTCTGAAGATAGTGGTTTCGATCCTACTCAAAGCTGGACAGAGGCTTAGTTTTCCAAAATGAGGTGAGATGAAAACAACTATGAAAGGCAGTAATTACTGAGTATACAGTTGGGAGATTCGGAGAAGGCCAGAGAAATAGTTGGCCAAATGTCGTGAAACAATAAATGAATAAATAAATAATAGGAAATAGTTATTAACTGATATCTAATATTTACTGTTAAAATTAAAAAAAAAATGTGAGCTATACAAATTTCCGCAATGGACTGCTATCCCCTCTTTGAACCCTTTGTGTAAAGTTTCATTTAATTAAATATAGCCCACATTAACCATATTTACGTAATAATGATCGATTGATTAGTTAAGGCGTCAATCTCGAACATAAAAAGCATATGAACGCATATCAACAGCTAACTTCATATAACTAGACACAAATAAAAGAGAAGTGTATTAGGCCATGTCTCATGTCCTTAACCCAAATGTATCAGATTCCATTAAGATAAAACGATTCACAAACAAAAGCTACATTTGGATGTGGATGTGGATGTGATTGGAGGCGGGGGCGGAGAGAAGCTCTTAACAATGGACTCCAATATACAAGGATTTATATAAGGTGATTAAATATTACTTAATGAGTTTTTAGCAATTTCTGTTGGCAGCCTTTCAAATTTTCTATAAGCTCCAAATCTCAATCATTGAATAAAATATATATATATATATATATATATATATATATATATATATATATATATATATATATATATATATATAATGTGTGTGTGAGTATGTATGTGTATGTATATGTATTTGCATAAATGAATTATTCACTGATTCTCATTTTAAGCATAGAGAAAATTTGAAAAGCTGCCAACAGAAAGTGATAAAATTTATTAAGTAGTTATATATATATATATATATATATATATATATATGTTTATATATATATATATATTCATAATTTGATCTACAGTACTGATCACTTCTTACACTAATAATTGCATAAGTATTAAACACTAATGTCTATAGGTAAAAATAATTACTATTTATTTATAAAAATATTATATATATATATATATATATATATATATATATATATATACATCATAATATATATATACATAATATATATATACATAATATATATATATAATATATATATATATACATAATATATATATACATAATATATATATACATAATATATATAATATATATATATATACACATAATATATATATATACATAATACATATATATATATATACATAATATATATATATATACATAATATATATATATACATAATATATACATATACACACCATATATATGTACATCATATATATATATATACATCATATATATATATATACATCATATATATATATACATCATATATATATATATACATCATATATATATGTATACATCATATATACATCATATATATATACATCATTTATATATACATTGTGTATATATATACATCATATATATATATTCATCATATATATATATATATATATATTCATCATATATATATATACATCATATATATATATATTCATCATATATATATATATATATATATACATCATATATATATATATTCATCATATATATATACACCATATATATATATTCATCATATATATATACATCATATATATATATTCATCATATATATATATATACATCATATATATATATTCATCATATATATATATATATACATCATATATATATACATCATATATATATACATCATATATATATACATCATATTTATATATATGATGTATATGAATATATATACATGATGTACATATATATATATATATATATATATATATATATATATATATATATATATATATATATGAGCAAACATTTAATAAAACATGTTAAAAAACACTTTGAAATGAGTTAAAAACATATTTAATCTAAAGAGGAAACACTAGATGAGTGGATAGTCCTTAATCCGTGGAGTTTCGAAGAAATACTTTCCTTCTCATCAGAGGGTAGGAATTAGCAAAATGCAGGATCGGATTTTGCATGCAAAAGTATTTGATGAAACAACAAGTAAGTTAAATATCTTACTTGAAAACAAAAAAGTGAAGCAGAGGGAATATGGTAAAGAAAAAGGTGATTACACACGAATGGATAGTCTGGTGGAAGATAAAAAATCCAGTGACGGTAAAATCCAAATGTAAAACTTCAAGAAAGTTAAAAGAATTTCCATTTGCTCAAGTAAAATCCTCAAAAATCTCGTAATTGGAAGAAGATGGTCCATAATAATCCAAAGGCAGAAATCCATGGAATAATTAACAAAAATATGTACAAGGAAAAGATTCCAATAATATTAATAAAAGAAAAATAAGATATGCTTTTCACTCTACTTCCGAGACATAAATATTTATTTTATGTATGTATATATATATATATATATCTATATATATATCTATATATATATATATATATATATATATATATATATATATATATATATATATATATATATATATATATCTGCGCCGAGTCATAGAAATTTCCAGGTTGGGGGCGGATTAATACAGTGGGAGAGATGCACCCCCCAGTTTTCGTTAAGACATGCATCTAGAAGAAGGAAAACTCTGATCTAAAAATCTCCGCTTTACTGTATGCTGTCTTGTGGCAGCCATTGCACCGATAAAGATTAGCAGTAATACCAAAAAGTGTGGTTGTTTCTACACAAAGCCTTCACCACTATAAAACAAATCATCTGTGTAAAAAAGAATTTTGTCAGTAAGTCAGTTAATCTCCTGCAGTCGCTGAACAAACCCGCTTTCTCAAATTCACACTAGTCCTAAGTTGTCAGGAACCATCAGTTTTTTAGCATGAAACACTATTTCGGGAATTTAAAAACAAAACAGTATATTGAATCATTGCTCTTTAGCTATGTTGATCAAACATCACCTCACCTAAACAAAAGAACAATATATGTTCCGCATAATGGATCTAGTTTTTTTGGCTCCGGATTAATTAGGCTAACCCATTCATGATATCAAAATAAATTTTTTCCCTTACCTTGTCTTCAAAAAAAAAAAATTATTTTTGCGAATTCACTGCATTTATAAAATTTAGCAATTACAGGACGCCTCTTCAACCACTTATGTCCATATATCCATGACAAATAACTACCTACCTGAGAATTCTTCCTTCAAACTTCTCAGTCTAATATTTTCAGGTAATATGAACTGGAACAAATACACTGAGGACATTGCAAAGGTTGCTGCAAAGAAGGTAGGTTCCCTCTATCAAGCTAGAAAACTACTCACACCTGAGAGTATCTTGCATCACTGCAAGGCCACCGTTCACCCATGCGTGTTGCCACATCTGGGCTGGTGCATCTACCACTCCCTCTTGCATAGGGTCCTTAAAAGAAGAGTTTTCAATCTAATATGTCCCACTTTGTTAATTAAGCTCTAACTCCTGTCCCATCATCGCAATGTTGCATTTTTGTGCCTGTTTTACGAATGTTTTAATGTAATGTGCTCTGATGAACTCGTTGCTATTGTGCCCCCTCAACGTAAATATCCCCGACAAACCCGCTTAGCAACAAAATCTCACCTCTTCACTGTTGAGGTCCCTAAATGCGAGAAAGCTTTCTTTCTTCCCTCGAACAGTTAGACTTTGGAATTCCCTTCCTGCTATCTGCTTCCCTGACTGTACTGATATACACAAGTTTAAATGTAATATAAACCAACATCTTGTTAATCTTTCTTAGGCATCGTCTCAAATAATAGATTCCGTTACATCCAAGTAGCGATATGCCTTGATAGGGGTGAATGTGGGTAAAAAAAAGCAGTCCTGACATAATTTTAAACACTAACAATCATTAATTGAATTTGATAATATTTAATCTCAGCTGAATTTTTTGCTTAATATCTTTTAATCTGATTGGAAATGAAGTGTTTTGTATAAGCAACAGATAATTTGAAATATTTCAATGTCATCGACTTGAAAAGGCATTAAAGTAAAAACTCTAGAAGTAGGCAAGACATTTTTAAACGACAAACTAATAAAATTGTTCAACTCCTTTTTCTTGAATGCCTTTATTAGTTCTATGCAACATATAAAATTTTGATGCTTAAAAGCCATGCATAACGAGCTTCAGTGTAAAATAACGAAAGTGCCAAACTTGAATAAAGAGAATGATTGACAGATTAGGGGTCAATGGATTGACCTTGTAAATGGAAGTTGGCAAAATCACTGATTTGGAGAAAGGAAATTCTTTCTCTTTTTTGGCAACACACCCTAGTAAGACAGACACAAAAATGCCCCTCCCCCCTCCTCCAAAAAACGAAAAGGAAAAACAAACAAACAAAAAGCAAAAACAAAGCAGTGAGACTGGGCAGGGGTACATGATATATGGCCAAAGTAGTATCTCTGTCTATCTTATGCAGTAACCCATGTTTTAGATTATACTTGCTGACTGGTTACTATTTATGCCCGTTGATTTGGCATTTATAGATATTAAATTTTCTTCACTTCTCCTGTTAATTTCTGATAGTTTGGAAGTTAAATACCAGTATGTGAAGTCAAGTGTGATTTTGTGACTGTGTTCGAATCTCACATGCGTTTGCAGGTTTTAAAAAATTGGTTATATTTATTTAAAAATATTATCGTTTTATATATATATATATATATATATATATATATATATAGAGAGAGAGAGAGAGAGAGAGAGCGATTTATAGGTATTTATAGATTTATATAAAAAATAAATAACAAAAGTCTATATTTCAAATTTCAAGATGTTGACCATCTTACAATTTATTCGTTTCAGTATGTTGACATTCACAGTTGTTGACAGCACTGGCTTTATAGCACAAAATCATTAATTTAATTATTATATCAATTAATGAATCTATTTTGCCCTTAACTTATCAGAAGAAATAACACCTATCAATCCTATAAAAGACAAGAAAATCCATATGGGCATAATTACAAAATCCTGAAATTGGGATAGAGTAGTTGCAATCAACTTTTATTTTTTCTTTTCTAATGCCATTTTAAATATTTAATATATATATATATATATATACATGAGTTAAAATGGAAAAGTGGAAGACCTTAAACTCAACGTTTCACTCAGCTGCTGCACAAGCTTTATCAAGAGAAACAAAGCTAAAAATACTACTTTTGATCTCATGTAATTTTTCACGCAGTTTGAACTAAAAATATCTTCAATTGAAATAATTCTTTGCATTCGTGTCAACTTAATGAGACCATAAAGAAGATCTGGATTATTGAATGGTGTGTTCAATAATTTATAAATGCTGCAAATGATCAAATGTAACACCTAGGATTTTCCAATGAAACTATAAATATCTTTTGTAAATAAAATTGATTTAAAACCATTGGAATATTTTAAGTTGTGTACTCCATAGAGTAAATGCGGTATTGTGGCGACTGCTATAGTGAAAGTGATGGATAAACAGTGAAAGAGAAAAAGACACAGTGCTTGAGTGAATTACATTAGACTTCTGCCGGGTCATTGCTGATGGAACGAGAACATGCTACCTTTGTAGATTAAATAAAAGGTTCCATTCGAAAATTCATGCTAATTTTCGAGTTTGGCACAATGATTCCTTGAGTTCAACAAGATACACATGAAGAAGGTCGGAAGATATATCGGTCGAAACGTTGTAAAAATAACACAAATATGCGAACAGAAGTTCGAATAACACAAAACACAAGACGTAGATACTTGGAGTAAAAATCGTAAACGTTGCTGGATACAGGGGAGGGGGTGCTAAAAGACGCTAGAATAAATGAAAAGAAAAATTGTCAACAATTGCTTTGCAGTTTAAAATATAATATCAATCATTTTTGCAACATCCTGATATCGGAAATATACTTTTTGATATTCTTGAATATTAATTTGTGGATATCAAAGAAAAGTGATTTTTATCCATTTTTAATTGCTTTCCCATGAGAGAAGAGATAGACACAATATCGGTTTTTAATGTCGGGAACCTTTCTGCTTTTAGTCTGAATAATAATAATAATAACAATAATAATGATAATGATGATGATATTGTCACTCAGACTCCAGATAATACCACAAGTTGGCTGGAGCAAGGTGTAGTATCTGTTTTGATACTACACTTCATCTTTTCTGACTTCGATCAGTGGAGGAGAAATCCTTCTGCCCTTTTTTGGGGAGCTGGATTTTCCCCACATTGAAACCCGACCTTGTGTCTAACTCTGCCCTCGTGGGGAGGCAAGTAAATAGAAACACCGCAAGTTGTTCTCAAAGAAAAATCGTTGATGATGTCTTATGTGACTACTCCTAGTGAGTAAATAATAATAAGTTGCTTAGAAACGGTAATAGGAAAACTAAGAAAATGAATGGAAGAAGAAGAAGGAAAGAAAGAAGATGAAGAGGAGAAAGAAGAAAAAGAATGAATAAGGAAAACAAGAAGAAAAAAAAAGAAAAAAGTAATAAGAGGAGGAAGAAGCAGTAAGAAGACAAAAATGAGGGAGAAGATGAAGAAACAAAAGAAGCGAAAAAAGAAGATGAAGAAGCAAAAGAAAAAGAAAAAAGAAAGAAAAAGAAACAAAAGAAGCAAAAGAAAAAAATAATAAAAAAGAAGAAAAAACTAAAGAAGAAGAAGAAGAAAAAGAAACAAAAGAAGAAGAAGAAGGAAAGAAAGGGGATGTAATCTCTAATTAATCCTCTTAACGTTTATTTCTTGATTAATCTTCGTCACTTTTTATTTATGTTCGAGAGTGGGGGTGTATGTTGTTTATGAACTTTTTATGTAACAAGTCATTTACCACCCGGCCACACAGATCACAGAAGCACATTTGTTGAATAATGCCCCCATGCCCGCCTCAAAACATTCACAAATCAAGCATCAGTTTGATTTATTCCAAACAGCTATGACCGTGCATGTCATTTATTTTATATTGAACCTCAATTGGACAAAAACTCAAATCAGAAGTTTCTTTCTACCAATCAAGCCAATAATAATAATAATAATAATAATAATAATAATAATAGTAATAATAATAATAGTAATAATAATGATGATGATGAAAGCAGCAAGGAAACCATAGGAAAAATGGCAAACTGGAGAGTATCAGATCATGACAGGATACATACATAATGGTTAAAAAAATTCAGAACACAAAGATTAGCCCAAAACATGAGATAGTGTATGCAGGAAACAAAGTACCAACTTGGATGAAAAAAGGCAGAACAAAAAAAAACACACACACCGATACAGAAGGACACAGAGGAAGGAACCGCTCTCGGCAACTATAGGCCTATCACGTGCTTACCCATTACGTGGAAAATACTAACAGCACAACTGAGGGAACAAATCTACCACTCCCTGATAAATCGTGGACTTCTCCCCGAGGAACAGAAAGGATGCCAGAAAGGAAAAAGAGGAACACATGATCTGCTATATATGGATCCAAAGATCCTAAAGGAGGTAAAAAGAAGAAGAAAGAATTTAGCGACGGCATTGGTCGACTACAAAAAGGCGTACGACAGAATCCCCGATAGAATGCTAAAAATGTATAAAATATCAAGCAGGATCATCAACATGATTAAAAATGCAATGAGGACAGTGTGTACTACTAGTTATAAGAAAGGGAAAACTGGAGAGGACAGAAGGCATGGAACTATGCAACCAAACGGAGATGAGGCCACTAGAGGTACAATACGCCTATAATTACCTGGGATTTCTGGAAGCAGACACCATCAAAGCAACAGGAATGAAAGAGAGAATTGGAAAGGAATACCTCAGGAGAACAAGAAAACTTCTGGAAACGAAATTATATAGCAGAAACCTAATAAAAGATATAAATACATGGGCAGTATCACTAGTAAGATACTATGGACCGTTCATAGGGTGGACTAAAGAAGAACTGAGACAGCTCGATCAGAAAACCAGGAAACTCATGATCATGCACAACACACTACACCCGGAGGACGATGTTGACCGACTGTACGTGAAAAGGAAAGACGGCGGGCGGGGGCTGGTTGTATAGAAGACTGTGAATGACACCAAAAAAGAACTAGAAAAATACATAATACAAAACACAGAAAGAATAATCATGGCAGCGAGAGACATTGAAAAAATCAGTAAAACAGAAAACAGAGAGACAAAGGATAAGACAAGAAAAGAAAAATGGGAAGAGATACAACTACACAGAAGATTTGTATGGATGACAAAAGATGAGAATAACGAAAACATGTGGACATGGGTGCAAAAAGGACATGTAAACTGAAAACCTGCATCCCTAATAACTGCAGCACAAGACAACTCGATAAGAACCAATCACATCAAAGCAAACATCGACAAAACACAAGAAAACAGCGAATGCAGAATCTGTGGACAAAGAGACGAAACGATAAACCATATAGTAAGTGAATGTAGCAAACTAGCCCTAAAAGCATACAAGAACAGGCACGGCCAAGTGGGAAGGACAGTACACTGGGAATTGAGTAAACAACTGCATCTCGAATGCACAGACAAATGGTACAAGCATAAACCAGCAACAGTAATTGAAAACGAGAATCACAAAATCCTATGGGACATGGACATACAAACAGATAAATTCATCCAAGCAAGAAAACCGGATGTTGTAATAATTAACAAGAAAGAAAAGTCCTGCCAAATCGTAGACTTTGCTGTCCCAGCTGACCACAGGGTGAATATCAAAGAAAAGGAGAAACGATGCAAATACACAGAGCTAGCCAGAGAGCTGAAAAGGATATGGAAGATGAAGAAAATACCTATAATAGTAGGAATACTAGGAACAATTCCAAAAAACTTTGAAAAAAGAATGAAAGAAATTGGAATCAGAGGAATAGCCGCAAAAACATAACACCTAACGATAATGAAAACGGCTGGAATATTAAAGAAAACGCTTGAATGTGGATATCCTTGAATACACGGACCATATGCGTAGGCCAGATGAGCTGCTGCAGAGATAAAACACGAAACGTTACATGGAATCAAGAACACTCCATCCCCTTGCCCATTCCCCCCCCCCCAAAAAAAAAAGAATGATGCCAAATAGCTGAGAAGGCTCAAGGAAGATGGAAAGACCGAGGAGAGAGCACTGACCAAACCTTCGCTGGACAAATGCCAAGCGAACTGGTAACTTGGGGAGACTTATTGCTACTCAAACTCCAGTGGAGACCAATGCAAGAAATCAATGGTAAGTGACTGTTGGGATAATACAAATTCATTCGCAAATGTTATCGAAAGAGGCGAAAAGTACTGAAAATCTGGAGAGAATTGTTGTCACTCAGCTTCCAGGGAACACCACAGTTTGTTCTCAAGGAGAGATCCTTTATGACCTGTGTGAAAGCTCTTTGTGAGCCAATAATAATAATATTTTTTTTGTCATCAACTTGATCCTATTGATATTTCTTTTATGGAATATAAAAGCAGGGTATGAAATCAGAGAAGGACTTGCTACATCTATTATTTATGGATGACCTTAAAATTTTTGGAAACAATAAAAACCAACTTGATACCTTGATGAACCCGACCAGATTGTTTAGCAATGATGGTCCTGGATATGACCTTAAACTATATCCAGTGGTGAGGCCCCAGCTTGCGGGCTTTGGGGAGTATGGAGCCACCCTTTAATTACCATCGCTCCCAGGTCCACTCTGACCCGGAGTGGTAGTACCTGTTAGGGTTCCAACTATGGGTTAAATAGAAACCGACTTGAAAACAACAAATATATTCTATTAAAAATTTTTTCTTCAAAATCTTTGGATTCGGCATTAAATAACCCGAAAAGGGTTGATATGCCGTAAAACAAAAACAACCAACCAACCAGATTGTTTAGCAATGACATAAGGATGGAATTTGGCATCTCCAATTGTGCTATTCTTATGATGAAAAGAGACAAGCTACTCAGATGACCTTAAACTTCCAACAACAGACTTGATAAAGAATGTTGTCAGCGAGAAAGGCTACACGTATTTGGGGATACTGGAAGCAGATAAGATTAATAACATGGAAATGAAAAAGACAGATCACAACCGAGTACAACAGAAGATTAAGGGTTATTCTTAAATCATACATCTACATTTGGAATACAATATATGCCATTAATGCCAGAGCAGTAGCTGTCATTCAATATACTGCTGGCATACTTGACTGGAAGCTAGATGAATTGAAATGATTGGACACAAAACATGTAAAATGCTTACAATTTATGGGGCTTTGCTAAGAAAAGGGGATGTAGATCGATTATATCTACCTAGAAAGGAAGGTGGTCGAGGCTTACTTAGTGTTGAAGATGTTGTAAATATGGAAGAAGAAAATCTAACTAAATTTATTTCTGAAAGCCATGAAATTCTTCTACAGTGAGAACAGAAAAAATATTAAGATCTCCCATGTAGAAGAGTCAGAGATTACAAGAGATAGGGGAAAATTATTTGGAAAGAAACTACACAGTGTATTCTTTAAGAATATTGGATTTAGAGATAACAACCGCTGGAATTGGTTGGTCAGGGAGATCTTAAAAGATCTACTGAGAGCACATTAATGGCAGCCCAGGAACAAGCCACTCGCAGAATCACCAACGTGCAGAATGTGTAATGAAAGGGAAGAAATATTAGCGCATATTGTATTAGAATGTCTTAGGCTAGTTCAATATCAATATAATAAATGGAGACATGACAAAGTCGCTCAGGTCCTACACTGGAATATATGCAAACTCTATGCATTAGACCACAATGGGAAGTGGTATGAGCATAAATGAGAAGTGGTGCAGGAAAACGATAATGTCACACTTCTTTGCGATATGTGCATACAGACTGATAAGGTCCTTGAACACTTCAGATCTGATATAATTTTACTTAATAAAAACAAGAGAACTTGCTCAATTATTGATGTAAGCTGTCCTTTCGATACCAGAGTGCGAGAGAAAGAACAAAAAAAAAAAATAAATAAATACGAAGATCTAAAATGGGAATTAGTTAAACTCTGGAAATGTAAAGAAGTCAAGGTGATTCCCATTGTAATTGAAAAGCTTGGGATCATAAAAAAAGCAACCATAAAAGGCTTAATCAGATTGCCAAGACTATTTCTTTTCCAATTTTGCAAAGGGCTTGCCTGTTAAGAATGGCGATAGTGTTAATACAGCTTGAATGTCTAAAATCCAAGGAATTGAGCTGATGTTCAAGAAAAAAAAAATCCAACAAAAAACATTCAAAGGTTGAGAATACTATGGAATAATAATTATAATAATAATAATAATAATTATAATAATAACAATAATAATAATAACTAAACTTGCCAGAGGACTGAAAAGAATATATTAGGTTAAGAAGAAAGTTCTTGCGGAATTTTTTATTTTGATTTCAAACAATGCATTTTCAAATAAGTTTTAATTATAATACCTTTACTTTATATATCATTTTAAAGAGCGTTTTTCACTCTATCTAATCGTTTAAATTATAATCCTTTAAAACAATTATGTTTTCTTTTCAGAATGTTGAATACAAGATGGAAAAAAAAATTTTTGCACAATTTTCTTATTTCAATTCAAGCTAGGTCGAAAAGCTGTTGAGAAACAGCTCGCGATAACAATAAAGTGTTTGGTCTAGGAACCACTACTGAATACACAGCACAATGGTGGCTTGAGAAATTTTGTGGTGGGGATGAATCCTGAAGATGATGAGCATAGTAGTCGGCCATATGATCAATTAAGAGCCTTAATCAAAGCCCATCCATGCACAACTGTTCGAGAACTTGCTTCTGAATTAGGCGTAAAGTATACAACGATTTCCAATCACTTGAAAGAGATTGAAAAAACAAAAAAAAAATGATAAATGGGTGCCTCATGAATTGAATGACAACTAAAAAAATGCTGTTATGAAGTCTCAGCATCCCTTCTTTTATGCAGCAAGAATGACCCGTTTCTCGACTGGGTTGTGACATGAAGAAAAGTGGGTTCTTTATGACAACTGGTGACACTAAGTGCAGTGGTTAGACACTAATGAAGCTACACAACACTTCCTGAAGCCAGAGTTGCACCAAGAAAAGGTCATTCTAGCTGTTTGTGGTCTGTGACTGGTTTCATCCATTACAGTTTTTGAATGCAGGCGAAACCATTACGGCAGAGAAGTACTATCAACAAATGAATGAAATGAATCAGAAACTTCGACAACAACACCCAGCATTAGTCAACAGAAAAACCCAATTCTCCTGCACGATAATGCCTGATCACACGTTGCTAAATCGACCCTACAGAAGTTGAATTGGGCTACGAAACTGCCTCAACCACCATACTCTCCAGACCTCTCACCTGCTGACTACTACTTTTTCAAGCATCTCGACAATTTTCTGCATGAGAAGTGCTTAAGAAACCTAAGTGATATGAAAGACACCTTCAGTGACTTCATTGCCATCAGAATGCAAGACTTTTACGTTATTGGCATAAATAAACTTGTTTTTCGTTGGCAAAAGTGTGTTAATTCTGATGGTGCTTATTTCGACCAATACATTTTTGTTTGTGCCGAGATATGTTCACCTGAATTTAAAAGTTAAAATCTGCAAAAACTTTCTTGTCAATCTGATAGAAACATGACGAAAGTGAAGATAATACCAATAATAGTAGGAGCACTAGGAACAGTTCTTAAAAACATGGAAAAAACTAGAATCAAGAGGAAAACTATAAAATAAACTTCAATACTGAAAGCATTTGAAATTTTAAGGAAAATCCTCGAATGCAGAAACCAATCTGCATAAGCTATAAATGCTAACCAGCTACATGGAAATTGCAACAGAAGTAAAACAAAAAAATACATTTGTGTTGAACAAAGATGGCGGTTTAGTTCAGATCAGTAACCAAGATGGCGACCAAGAATCAAATGCGGTCCATCGCGTAGTTAACCTCTTAAGTTCTGAGATATTATGTCGAACAAAGATGGCGGCGTAGTTCAGATCAGTAACCAAGATGGCGGCGTAGTTCAGATCAGTAACCAAGATGGCGGCGAAGAATTAAATGCGGTCCGTGACGTAGCAAATGGCGAACTGATTGAATCCAGTATAATATTACAAGCACAAACAGTATTGCAAACATGAAAATCATAAAATCCTCTATGACATGAAGATACATGCAAACAAAAATGCATCCAAGCAAGAAGACTTGACATGATGATAGTCAAGAAGGAAATCGTAGATTTTGTTGTTCTAACACTTCATAGAGTGAAGATGAAGAAGGCAGAAAAAAACAAACAAACAAAAAAAACAAACAAAGCAAATATAGAGAACTTGGCAGAAAACTGAAAGGAACATGGAACATGAAAAAAGTCAAGATAATACCAATAAATATAGGAGGTCTATGAACAATTCCATGTCGAGTCATAAGAAATTTAAAGTTTGGTATCTGGAGGTGCATTAATTCATTGGGAAAGATGCAAACCTAATCTTAGTTAAAACTTGCACCTAGGAGAAGATAACTCTGATGATGTTAGCAGCAGGATGGATGGCTATGGAGGAGGATGAATCTCTAGCAGATCAACAATTCTATGGTATTAAGAGTTTGTATTTATTTGCTTCCCCACTGAACAAATTAGGCACAAGGTCGTTTTTAATGTGGAGAGAGGGAGAAGGGGGTACCAACTCCCCCAAGGGCGAACTGGATAGTGACAATTGGTTTCCCTTACATTGACCAATGGTCTGATATGTGGGGGCAACCCCACATATGGTCTTTGATTGCAGAACAGATACTACACTTTAAACTTTGATTTTGGCCTGAAAACCATGCAATCCCTCATGGTATTAAGAGTTATGTAATTCGATTGCAGCTATGCGGATGATCTAAAGATAACAGATAGGTGCAAACAGGCGGGTCAGATACCACTGCGCTGGGAAGGTAATGGCAACCTACCCCACGTATTCTGCCAAGTTCAAAATCATGTGATGTCTTCAGGGGAATTGGATCAACAATGGACCGAAACCCATGAAAAACACTAACCATGATTTCGTCTACGGCATGAACATGCCATATTACAGGAAGATGATGAACAGTTATGACAAACCCTGGGGGAAAAATAGTCTTTCAAATTCCAGAGAAAACCAGTGAGTGTTGTTAACCAGAAATCAATGGTAAATGGATGTTGCTATAACACAGAATAATTTGCAAAATTAATTGAAACAGGTGAAGAGTGCTGTAAATTTGAGGGAAATTGTTGTCCCTCACATCCCAAAGGAACACAACTGGTTATTGTTAGTGAGCAATCATTAATAACTCATATGAAAACTCCTAGTGAGTAAAATGATAATGATAATACCAATACTTATAGGAGTACTAGGAACAATTCTGAAAAAATAAAAAAACTGGAAAAAGACTAGGAGAAATTGGAATCAAAATGAAGATTGAAACTTTACAATGGACAGCGCTAATGAAAACAGTCTAATTATTAAGGAAAATATTTGAGTGCAGAAACCACTCTACATAAAACTACGAACACTAACCAGCCAGAGAAAAACTTGACATATAAAGAACACACAATCCTAAGGGAACTGAAACATTAAAATATCTCATAAAGGGATAGCCCAAGCGCCTCAATTAGTACAATGCAAAATGATAAAGGATCAAGGAGAATAATGAAACAGAGGATGGATAGAACCAACCAGACCTCCATTGGAAAGATGCAGAGACCACTGATACGTTCAGAAGTCTAATTGCCACTCGAATCAAGGAAAACCAATAGTTGTTTCCAATAAGAGATTAGATTAAATGGCTGTTGCGATAACGCGAAATGATTTTATGGGAAATCTATTGTAATAATTTATTTATTAACACAAAAACTAATTTCACAATGAGACGATTCCAATATGTTTCCCGATTCCGATACTTTAAAATATTTAGTCATAGAGATGTTGCGTTTTTTTTTTTTACTTTCAGAATCATGTAAAAATCCATATAATATGTACATACAGTTTTTTGCAAACGTAAAAATACACTTGTGGGAGATGATACTGAAATTTTAGTTTTATTAGTAGTTTAAAAAAAATATATCATTGAAAAATGAATGGAAAATTAAATTTTCTTCTTCTTCTTCTTCTTCTTCTTCTTCTTCTTCTTCTTCTTCTACAACAACAACTACTACTACTACTACTACTACTACTACTACTACTACGAATAATAATAAGAAGAAGCCCCCCCCCCAAAGAAAACAAAATCAAAAATAAGCAAACAAACCAAAAACAATCGGTTTTTGCATCGAAAAATAAGCACCAATGTTCCGATTATGATATCTGCGTCCCTACCGGGGAATACCGACAGGGCTGTGGCTGTCGAGACAGTTTTTTGCAGGTCAGAATGCTCTTCCTCAAGGGCACTATCTCTTTAATCAAATTTCCCTGATCCTTATGTCACCTCTATCCGCTGTTGGGGAGAGGGAGGGAAATAATTAAGGTGCAATTACACGATTAAACAACAAATCTCATTTATTTTTCCGATAATAGTTTGGGGCAAAGGATAAAAATTGACTCGCCCCAAAATAAGTCTCAATGATTTCTCGGCGTAATCGCTGCTGTTGATGATGATGATGATGATGACGATGGCGACGACGACGATGACACACACCTGTTGTTGAGAGTGGGGGGCGGGGGGTCCGTTCGTGCCATATGTAAAGTGTACACGATTTAGCCAGCTAGAAATATCGCGTCCAATACGAAATGATGATGTAAATATTTATTTTTAAAACATTCCTGCAGCTAAAATCGGAGGAATAGCCCGTCATCGCGAATCAGTGTTTTCGTATTGTGTGCAACACAGAAATAGTTTTACTAGTAAAACTATTTCTGTGTAAAATAATGACAAAGAGTAATCATCACGAGTTGGCCAGGCATGATGCAATGGGTTTGGGTTGCTCATATCTTTAAACGTAAAAGAAGAACGCAACACTTATTTAAAGAAATACATAACACATTCAGAAAATAAATAAGTTGTATAATCTGAAATTTATTTGATTTATTTCATATTGTCATTTCATCCGAAACAAGGCATAGAGCCACCACTGCCACCACTTAGTTGCGAGGGGCTTCTATTTGGGACCAGATTTGCAGGGATACTATTTATGGAATTGGGTAGCGAGATGTCTGTTCACATTACACTGGAATTTCTGCATGTCAGTTAAGTCATGAAAGCGGGGACCCGGGAGGGAATTCCAAAGTGCAACAGTCTGAGGAAAAAAGCTATTCGAGTAGAAAACTTTACAGCATCAAGGGATCTCTACAGTGTAGGGGTGGGATTTGGCTGCTTGTCGGGTTTGTCGGGAGTATTGTCGTCGAGGGGGTCCTAGTGCTCGGAGTTCGTCAGAGCACTTGTTATTGAAATACTTGTAAAACAGGCACAAAGATGCCACGCTTCGGTGATGGGACGGAGGTTGAAGAATACTCTCAGGTGTGAGTCGCCTTTTGGCACTGTAGAATTGCTGTTTCTCCTTGACTTTAGGAGCAAAATGTAATATATGTTCAGATATAACATTTCACCTTTTCTGTCCGCACTAAGTGAAAGAGAATTTCTTCTAGACTGAGGCAATTTAAATTTTTATCCCAATCCAGAGTCCGCCATTTTGAGCTGCGTTTACCTCCCATTGAAAGCCGATCTCTTTGTACAGTTTACTAACCATAGAAACAAACCAATTATTAACATGGGGTGTGGGACTTTGTTAACTATTCTGTACTTTCACCTAACAATTTCAACATAAGATATCGTAAAAATTGAATTCAACATGAAAATTCTGCGATCCGAAAACTGCATTAGCATAAAAATCGACCTTACATCTAACTTTGCCCTCGAGTGGAAGCAAATGCTTAGGGACTAAGACAGGCAGCGCCGAAGAATCCAGAGTAACTGTTATATTGATAACACTACGTGATCACTTTTGGCTAGGAACAAAGTGTAGTATCTGTTCCGATGCTATAGTTCACCTTTTCTGTGTTCGGTCACTGGAGGAGAAATCCTTCATGATTGAGACAATTTTAATTTTTGTTCCTATCTAGAGTGCCCCTGTTTGGGGAACTGGATTTTCACCACATTAAAAACCGACTTTGTGTCTGCCCTCATGGGGAGGCAAGTAAATAGGAACATTATGTGATCACTTCTCTTATGTGTGTGTGTGTGTTTCTCGTGTCAATGCAACTTAATTACACGTTTAATTATCATTTTCAAAATTCACTATTAAGCGAATATTTATTGAACTAAATACAATGTGAAAAAAAGAACTAAAAAAATTATTAAAAATGTAATTACGAAATAAAATCAACTAGAATGCATTTCGATTAACGTATAAACAAGTCATTGATTTAATCTTTTGTTAAGAGAAAAAAAAAGTGAATTATTTCATGAGTCTACTGAAATGTGAAAGGAATTCGTAAGCATTTAAACTGTCGAATAGAAATTCATTTAAAATTGGTTTAGAATCCTCATGTATTGAGTGAAAGTTTGGTAAGTTGTACATATCCAATAATTTTATATTTAGAATTTTTTTTGATTTCTGTCTATCTATCTATCTATCTATCTATCTATCTATCTATCTATCTATCTATCTCTGTCTGTCTGTCTGTCTGTCTGCTTGTCTGCCTGCCTGTCTGCCTGTCTGTCTGTCTGTCTGTCTGTCTCTCTCTCTCTCTCTCTATATATATATATATATATATATATATATATATATATTATATATATATTGAAAACAAATTTCAAGTTTACTAATTAAATATAAACATTAGTACTAATATTATTATAACAATCCTGACCAAATGAAAAAGCTCAATATTCGAGATAGAGCATTAAAGGAATTCAATAAAAACTCTAAATTAGGAATTACAATTTATTACTCGACAAGGAATTTGATAAAGAATAATTTTTAAGTTTTAAAAAGTTTTTATTCCTTGTCAAATAATAAACTATTGTGATTTCTAATTTAAAGAGTTTATATTGAATTCTTCACACACACACACACACACACACACACACACACACACACACACACACACACACACACACACACACACACACATTTATATACCCAAGAGAATTGGATTTGTATACATACCTCTCCATAAATATATATATAAGAATATATATATAAGAAGAAGTAGTTAATAAACATGTTAAAAACACTTTGAAAAAAGTTAAAAACATATTTAATTTTAAAAAGGAAGTAAAAAATAAGTATATATATATATATATATATATATATATATATAAAATAAAAATCCATTCACGTGTAATTACTTTTTTCTTCACCATATTCCTTCTGCTTCACTTTTTGTTATCAAGTAAGATCTTTGACTTACTTGCACTTTCATCAAATACTTTTGTATGCAAAATCCGATCCTGCATTTTACTAATTCCTACCCTCTGATGAGAAGGAAAGTATTTCTTCGAAACTCCGCGGATTAAGGACTATCCACTTATCAAGTGTTTCCTTTTCAGATTAAATATGTTTTTAACTCTTTTTCAAAGTGTTTTTTAACATGTTTTATTAACTGTTTGCTCGTATATATATATAAATATATATATATATATATATATATATATATATATATATATATATATATATATATGAACAAATGATTAATAAAACATGCTAAAAGACATCTTGAAAAAGAGTTAAAAACATATTTAATTTTAAAAAAGGAAACACAAGATAAGTGGATAGTCCTTAATCCGCGGAGTTTCGAAGAAATACTCTCCTTCTCATCAGATGGCAGGAATTAGCAAAATGCAGGATCGGATTTTGCATATAAAAGTATTTAATGAAACTACAAGTAAGTCACAGGTCTTACTTGGTTAAAAAAAAGGGTGAGGTAAGGGGAACAGGAGGCAAAAACCAAGTAAGATCTGTGACTTACTGATGAGAAGGAGAGTGTCTCTGATGAGAAGGAGAGTATTTCTTTGAAACTCCGCGGATTAAGGACTATCCACTTATCTTGTGTTTCCTTTCTTAAAATTAAATATGTTTTTAACTCTTTTTCAAGATGTCTTTTAACATGTTTTATTAATCATTTGTTCATATTATAAGCTCTATTTCCTTTTCGGTTTTATTGAGCTTTTACATCTGGTTGAGTTTATTTTACTTGTAAATATTAACTTTTTAATATTTATAATATATTTTAAGTTTACCATTTTGATTACCTTGGTAAACTTATTGTAATTTTATTATATATATATATATATATATATATATATATATATATATATATATATATATATATGTGTGTGTGTGTGTGTGTGTGTGTGTGTGTCTGTGTGTGTGCGCGCACGTGTGTGTGTAGTATAATTTTATTTATGCAAACACGTTTGGCTACAAATGTGCATATATGCTTCAGTTGTGATTTCTTTCTAAAGAAGAGACGGGTGGCCTGCTGACGCTTAATTTCGAAAGAAATCACAGCTGAAACATGTAATGCACATATGTTCTTGTAGAGGGGTCGTGGCACACCGAGACAATGTAGCTAATAATATTTGTGAAAAGATATTTATACTATAATAAAGCTCTGCTTGTTATTGAGCACTATATATAAACAACGGGAGTTTTTCATTGGATTAACAGCTAAAAACCTACAGCAACGAGCAACGATACCATAAAAATTTAACACAACATGCTATTAAAGAATCTGTAAAAAAAAAAAAATGAAATACAGAAAGGAAAAAACGAAAGAAAGAAAGACGTATATATATATATATATATATATATATATATATATATATATATGGTACTCCTTGGGCGCTGAGTTCCATGGCGACCGGAGAAAAATTTAATGGGTAAATGTTTACTTTAACTACAACCAATAAAATTTGATTTTTTCGGGGTCGCTGACAACGAATCTGATATTCAAACCCGTCGCAAATTTACCGTTTGCATGGTATTAACCCCTGAACCCTCGCACTACACCACCTGTCCCCCAGCCCCTCCACCGCCCAACCCCAACGTTAAACAGTTTCTTTCGATTTTCTTATGGGATGACCATCTTTAGCTAACTATTACGTGTAGTTATATTCATGTAGATATTCTACATGATTTAAACTTGTGTAATATTTGCGTAAAACGTTTATAGTAAACACGAACCTCTTTCTATATATATTTATGTATGCGAATATATATTTGTTTAAAAAATTTTGCCTACCAAACTCCTCGGTCAGTTTTGGGTTTACAGACATGAAACTTAATATGTAGGATATTCGAACACATGCGAAACTTTATACTTAGGTTTTAGCCGGGGAAAATCGGTGGAAAAGTGTGATAATAAAAAAAAATGAAGCTTGCCAGGTGCAGGTCGAACAACGGCATTACGAATACGCATGCGTAACGTAATAGCTATTGGTTCATGTTTTAATTTTTAGCCTTCCAGCAAACATTTTTTTTCATAGCTCAGGCATTAACGTCAAAGGAAAAAGTGAATCATAATCTAAACGTTTTGGTTTCGATTCTCGGTGGGTACGTAAGCACGAACACTAGTGTCTGTCGGTTTAAAATGTAAACTTTAAATGAATAATTATTATTTAATTATAATCATCAAGCCTCGTTAAGAATGCTCAAGAATGGGTAATGACTGCGGAGTTATAACAAAGGCAGTCAACTAACGTCTATACAATGTTCATGACTTTTGCTCGTGTGAACACTCTAGATTGTCCTTGTATTCGCCTGAATTCGGCGTTTAATAGTTCTTTGTACTCTTCATACCCCGGGGCAATTGGTGGCCCTGGGTTAAAGGCTCAGCAAATGGAGCAAAAGGTGACTTCGTGGCTGGGTTCGAATCTCATAACCGACAAGAATTGTCACCTTACAATGATGATTGCGTAAGCATGAAACACTAGTGTCTGCAGGTATAAATTAATGAGAGAGAGAGAGAGAGAGAGAGAGAGAGAGAGAGAGAGATTCCACTTTTACAAGAAAATCGAAGGAATGTCCAATCTATTAAAAATCTAACAAAAAAGTTGCTCTCCCGTTTCGCTCTTCATCTTTAAAAAAAAAAAAAAAAAGAAAAGAATCGCAAGTAATAAAAATACAGTGGGTGAGTGGGGGTGGGGAAGTATATCCCAAACAATAAAATTAAAAAAAAATAATACGAATTGGATATTCACCGATATCACAGATTTTTCTCGCCAAAAAAAAAAAAGGAATCACATGATGACGCCATTGGAAATAAATAAACAGTTGCGCCCGTAAAGCGGGGGATGGGGGGGTAGAAAGAAAGACCGGAATAATAATAATAACAACGAAAATAAGTGATTTATTTATTTTTTTAAATCTTTTTTATATATATATATATATAAAGTAAAATAGAATTTGTATTAATATGCGATTAAATATGTGAAGAATTTGGTGTCGGGTTAAAAAATGTCGATGACGGTGTTTTGAAATATTGATGCAAATTGAATCATCGCACCTAACGTAAAGAAAAAAAGGACACGCCACCTCAAATCAATAAAGGAAGGACACCCCACCTCAATCTTAGAGAACTATACAAAAGAGAACAGACAGCTTTTTTTAGATCCATAAATAATGAATGACAATCTGAACGAAAAAAAGAAGAAACCGGGAAATTCCGGGAAAGAAAGAAGAAGGAAAAAAAGGCTTCCTTATCGATATGAAAAACACGAAAAAATTATCACACACCGACAAACCTAAACGTATTTGATTCGTTTTTCGTTATTATTATATGAACAAACAAACAAACAAACAAAACTATATATATATATATATATATATATATATATATATATATATATATATATATATATATATATATATATTATGCCATGACCTAGAGTTTTTTTTCTTCTTAAATCTGCCCTTAACTTTTCCTTATTGCTATGATGATATAATAAAGTTATATATAATTTTTATTCTTCATCTTTCATTTAATATATATATATATATATATATATATATATATATATATATATATATATATATATATATATATATATATATATATATATACTTTATCTTTCATTTAATATATATATATATACATTAAATATATATATGTTTCATCTTTCATTTAATAATTTTTAATTATTATAGTAAAAAAATAAATATATATATATATATATATTAAATGGAAGATGAAGAATAAAAATTATATATAACTTTATTAAGGAAAAGTTAAGGGCAGATTTAAGAAGAAAAAACTCTTTAAGTCATGGCATAATATATATATATATATATATATATATATATATATATATATATATATATATATATATATATATATATTCATTCCTAGCGTTCTTTTAATTATTGAATAAAAAAAAGTAAAAAGCAAAAAAAAAAAAAAAAAAAAAATACCAAACAAAAATCTGAAACACGAATTTAGTAATTTCAAAACTTCTTGGTTACGGGTTTGAGTTGTTTGTTCTGCTCGGTGCTCAGGAGTTCATCCTCCCATGCATTATCTCCTCCTTTCCCGAGCAGTGAGGGTGGAGGTTACCATCCTAACCTTCCTTGTTAGGAAGGAAAGGGTGATTTATCACAGCTAATGGTGAATTCCAACGGGTTTGATTCAGGTTATTTTACAAGGTGTATTGCTTTACTGGCTTTGGGTGTCCGCCTGGTTCTCCTATCCCAACTTAAGCATCAAAAGTCGATAGTGTGTCACACTTGAATCTTCATGGAGAAATTGTGGAAAACAGTAGCATTTTAAAACTATAACCGGCGAAAGTAATTCATTTTAGAAAGGAAACTCAAACTTTTTGGGGAGTTTTGATTTCTTCTATGTAAAATCTAGATGTTTGAGATTAAAAAATAAAAAATAACTAGACGTTAAATTTGTAGATAAACAGTAAACACCCTCTCGAACCATGAAAAATGAAATTCCCATTTTTACGTGATTGGATGTGAACAGTGAAAAACTTGGCGTGAAAAAACAAAAAATACAAACAAAACTAAAATTAAAAAAAAAAAAAAAGTTTAGAAAGTTTTTAACCAGGGCTCTTTAGCCCTCGGTCTCAAATCAACAAAAATTATACCATCCTTGCAATAACGTTTCCTGTTGATTGGATGTAAAAGTTTGTCCTTTGTAGTTCTTGGTGGTCCACTGGTCCACTCTCTCAGGCTTTGCCTTTTCTCTTTCAGAAAGAATTAGTTTATTGCTAATCGCCAAATCCGCCTCTTCCGGGGAATACTGACGGGTCTGTCCAGGCATCTTTTGCAAGGTCAGAGGTTCCCTCCTCTGATGCGATGCGCTGATTTTTCAATCCCACTTGTCTCACATTTCTCACGGTGGGATAGAAATAAATACCATTAATACTATTTACAAATGATTAATTTTTTATGATAAGGACTATTTCTTTGAAAATCCAGGGATTAAATAGGTTTTTGGGGTTTATATTACTGTACACATAGATTCGAAAACGTTGTCAAAAACAAATATATAACAAATAAATGTTATCAAAGGCAAGATAAGTTAATTTTCTACCTAACTGGATATGTTTTAGTGTTTTTATTTAATTTAACATGTTTATTCAGCTAAAAAAACATACAGTGTTTACCGATGTAGTGTAAAATTTAAAATGGCGCCCGACTCTCTCTTTGACACCGTAAGTTTGGGAAAAGGAGTTAAAAATAAAAATCTAAACAAAATACTGTTATAAACTCGCTCAATATGTGTTATCGTGACATATGCTCACATATATTCGGTGGATTTTTAACAGTATTTTATCTAGTAATCTTTGTTGTAATATTTGAATATAATAAACTTGCAAAGTATGTAACTGCCTTTGTTTTATTATTTTCCCATGAACTGGATTTCTAGAGTTTCATTGAAACTGTAGGCATCGATGGATCATTGGACTAATGTTAATATTATTTAAAAAAAAAAAAATCTATGCTCTTACATATGTAATTGAACACTCTGACCATTTTTCCATACAAAAACAACACACGAATCAGTTCATTTTTTTTACTATCCTATTCATCGTTTTCAGCAAAAATAAAAATGAGATTCCAACTTTTCTAGACGACTGCACATAACAGCATGAAAATATATTCGCAAAAAAGAATAAAAAACAAAACAATTTCAATTTAAGACTTATATATATTTTACAGTTACATATAAATTTAGCGTAAAATAAGCACCCAGCAAGTGACAAGAGAGGCAGGTAACCAATTAAAAAAATAACAAGTGGATTAATTAAGCACATGTATATTTTTTTTGGGGGGGGGGTGGAAGGAAAATAATTGTGATAAGAAAGTACTGAAGTTTTGGAGGATGGTATTTTTTCTGCGATAAAATTAAGTGTGAAAACAATATTTAGTGTTGGTGCTAATTTCGAATAGGCACCCATAGATTGGCAATCATGACTTGATCAGTACGGACTACGTATGGAGAAAGTTTAAGCAGTTCCGACTTTTACCGAATCGAAAGGTAACTGATTTATAAAAAATAGTTTCATTTCAGCAGACGACAAATTTTAATTTTTATTTTAAAGAAAAACTTTACTTGTTTTACATGAGACTAAACAACACTTTCTTTGCTTTCTGAATGTTTTTGATCTCGCCATAATTTGCTCAACATTACCGCATGACAGAATACCCAAATGAACCCAGAGCACACTCGTTTGCACAGAAAATAGAAACTAGTAAACGAGCCGAGCTCATTAACGCTCTCACATTAATTGTATTGCTTTTACGGGCAATGCGTTGCAGTTGCACTCCTTAAACAGAACAAAAACTGATTTCATTAAATTAAAAGTAAAACAAACACTAAAACATGCCCCCCCCAAAAAAAAACAGAACTTTTTTTATTAACATAAAGAAGGGAAAATAATAATTAGCGTAATCAGTGCAAAAACAACAAAAAAAAAAACCATAACACACTTTGCATTAAATAACTTGAAAAAAAAAAAACCCAAACAAACAAATAAAAAACGAACTTTTTTTTTTTTAAATAATACGCAAAAAAAACAACAAAAATCAACATCTTTAGTTAAATAAATTCTCCCCATCCCAAATACACCCCCCAACCTCCCTCTCTCTCCAAATTACTCTGAATAGATTTTTGGCCAGAAACTTAGTTAACCCACATCTCTCTCCATCTTACACACCACTCTCTCTAAAAAAAACAAAAAAAACAAACAAACAAAAAAACAAAATCAAAAACAGAACACAAAAATCACCCCTATATTTTACCGCTTACTGGTTCGGAAGTGAGTGCTCATTTTACGTTCCATTGGGTTTGTATTACTGTACACATAGATTCGAAAAAGTTGTCAAAAAACAAACAAATATATATAACAAATAAATGTTATCAAAAGAAAGATAAGTTACTTTTCTCCCTAACTGGATAATTTTCTAGTGTTTTTATTTAATGTAACATGTTTATTTAGCTCGAAAAACATACAGTGTTTACCGATGTATTGGAAAATTTAAAATGGCGTCTGGACACGGTAAGTTTGGGAAAAGGAGTTATAAATAAAAAACTAGACAAATACTGTTAGAAACTCGCTTAATATATGTTACCGCAACATAGGCTGACATATATTCGGTGGGGTTTTAACAGTATTTTGCACATTTTTTTATTTTTAACTCCTTTTCCCAAACTTACCGTGTGAAAGAGAGAGTTGGGCGCCATTTTAAATTTTCCAATACATCGGTAAACACTATATGTTTTTCGAGCTGAATAAACATGTTACATTAAATAAAAAAAAAAAAACAAAAAACATATCCAGTTAGGTAGAATAGTAACTTATCTTGCCTTTGGTAACATTTATTTGTCATATATTTGTTTTTTGACAACTTTTTCGAATCTATGTGTACAGTAATACAAACCCTGTTCCATTTATATGGGAAAGTGATTCCCACACTAAGATTTAAAATATTTATTATTTAAAAAGAAATTCTTTATGCAAATAATTTTTCAGTTTATTTACATGTAATCACCTAAAAAGACATAGAATATCATTTTCATTTATTGCTAAAATACGTGTTCGAATAATGTGACCGGTAATGTAGTTATTTTATTTGCCCCCCCCCCCCTAGACGGTTAGACAAAAGGTCAAGTATGGGTTTGATGAAAGTATTTCTGTGGAACGACCTGGATTTGAACCTGGAACACCCAGGTTTTCAGTTTGTGTCGTTAACCCCCACGATCACCGAGCCGGCGAGCCACACTGATAATTCTTGGTTAAGATGAAACATATATGGATAAAATGTGGATATTCATATATATATATATATATATATATATATATATATATATATATATATATATATATGGAAAGTAAGATACAAATAAACGTTTGTGTTCTATTTTACGAAAGAATTCATCAGGCCAACTACGAATTCCTGCGTGGAATTAACATTAAACACATATTTTTAATAAAACATGTTAAAATAAAGTTTTTTCTCATCTTAAAGAAGGTGAGAAATTAAAAAAATATATATGTAAATCAAAAATCAAGAGAGAAACGAATCATCGTGATTCCTTTCTGTCGCTTTTTTTTCGCACGGCCTTATGTTGTCACGTACCCTTAAATCCTCGTGCAACAGCCGACGTATACACACACATACCTGTGCTCGATGGTGCACGCACAACAACACGCTAAAGTACACTAATATAAGTACACAGCACGACGACCTGTCTTATTTCTTCGAGGCGTGCATACGCAACGTGCGTAATGAGCATCAGGAGTTAAGGGTGGTTGCTACCCGGTTAAATCACCCCAGTTACCCGAACGTATCGCTTCTTCTCTCTCTCTTTCTTCTGTTCAGCTTTTCTGCGACGAGGCACAACTTTTTGCGATTTGCGAGGAAGTTCGGTTTATTAATAACTCATGCGATGATGTCATAGAATTAGTTTTTCTTCTTTTACAAGAGAAGGTAGGAGGACAGAAGAGTAGGAGGAGACGGAAAGGGGGATATACCCTGCATCTGACCATTTTCAAGAATAACAGGTGTACTTTTTTGAAAAAAAAGAAAAGAAAGATGTTTGCACTTTCGATTTAACAATAACAATACTATAAATACCAGAAAGGAACCAAAATGTACCCCCATCCTCATCGCTCCCCACCCTCAAAACCCATGAAAAAGAAAAATGAAAGAATTCCAACTTACCAAAAGCGCCGTGGTTTGACTTGGTACCAAAATACCAACCAATTACGGCCGCCACGGCCAGTAAAATGATACACAATCGTTTAATACAAACGACTAACAATTTACGACATCTTGGACTTGTAAGGGTGGCCCGTAGTTTATGGCCGCTGCCGCTATGACTGATCCCATCCATGGGGAGAAGGGCCGCGTTATTAGCCCCTAATTTGAGATCTTGTTGCGAATCCCCGGTTTCCATAGTGTTGGATTTTATTTTACTCCCTGATTTCGTTTAATGAATTTAATAAAAGTGTTTTCCCCTATTATTTTTGTTTTTTTTTTGTGTTTAAGGAATGGGTGATGATTTTGAGTTTTTGTTTTGTTTTCGGGTGGCAATTTTAAAAAGAAGTCGAGGGTGACGTGATGAGAGACTGTTTTTATGTAAATATAAATCCAAACTAACCACCTGCTTGTTCAATTTTTTTTTTTTTTTTTTTTGCTATTGTGTAATCTGGAAGAAGGGATGGGTGAGGTTAAATCCTCTTTGTTTATTATTGATGATGATGACGATAGTGATGATCAATTATTTTTTTACTGGTGGTTGGCGATGATGATGATGGTGTTGGGGATGTCATCATTTTTTATGTTGTTGTTATTGTTGTTCTACTGATCCGTTGTTGTTGTTGTTGTTGTTGTTGTTGTTGGGGGATTTCTAACAACAACATTATTTACCCTTGCTTTTTGCCAGGCGTTGTTGTCAACAGTATAAAAAGGGGGCCGAAGAAGAAGGAAGGGGTTTTTCTTGTCATCGTTTTCGTCGTCGCCCGGCGTGGAATAGCTCAAAGGGTCGTCTTCTCCGTTTCCTCATTAACTTCATCAATTTCGTCGTCGTTTAAGTAATGAATGTACTAATAATAATGGTCGGCACATCGTTATTCCCCCCGTTTTCTTCTTTAACGAATAAAATAAATATTAGCAGCTGATGAAGATTAAGAATATGGAATAAACAGAAGGAAGAAGAGAGGAAGATGTATTTATAACAACAACAGCGAAATATTTGCGATGATGGAAGCTGCTTTTGTACCTGAACGAATTGAGATGAAGAGACGGTGGATGTGACGGGAAGGTGGAAGCTGGAAGTATCAACGTCGGCGATAAAATTGAGTGGCTTTAAAAAAAAGGCGACGAAACTGAAAGTAATACGCTGGGCAAAAGCACAAGACGCACCGAACAGAAGGAGGCGGAGAGCGAGAAGGATATGGGAGGGGTAAGGGGAAGATGAGGGTAAAGTAATGATTGGAACAGAGGAAGAGGAGGAGGAAGAGGAGGAGAGAGAGAGAGTAAAGAGAGATGACTGAATGGAACTACGCGAGGAGAGTTAAACACTAGTCAAACGAGAGAGAGAGAGAGAGAGAGAGAGAGAGAGAGAGAGAGAGAGAGAGAGAGAGAGAGAGAGAGAGCAAATAGATCCAGAGAGGGATGATGATGATGATAACAAACATACAAAAAGAAAACACTTCGAACCTCGACGACACGCACCTGTAGGTCCTATCACCCCTGTCATCGAATAACAACATTACCATTTCTCTCTCTCTCCCCCCTCCCTATATTCTCCTCTCTCTTTCTTTTTCAAAAGAGTGAGAGATTGTATTCCTCCTTTTTTCTTTTTATTCTTCTTCTGATGCCGTTTTACCGATTCCAATATGGCGCTCGCAGACGATTCCTACTTTTGGTGTGCTTTCACTTAGACAAAGAATTTCACCTCTCTTCTTTCACGACGACTACGGTGACCATCGCAACAACTGTTGCCAGCTGTTTTACGGTTTTTGGTTTGTTGTTTTTACAGGGTAAGGAATAGCGAGTGCCCAAAATATTAAACAAAAACTTCATATCAATTCGTCTTACGCAAAAATATGACTTTCTTTCCAATTTTTTTTAGTATTATTTAAAGTACTTTTACGTCCAATACGAATCGAATCGCCCCTATTTACTTCTCCCCACGAGAGCAGACACAGAGAAAATATCGCTTTTTAATATTGGGGTAACTCGAAACTTTGGATTAGGGGGGGAAAATTTACCTCAGTCAGTCTGGAAGGATTTTTTCTAACAGATAAAGAACAAAAAATATGAAGTGTAATATCAAAACAGCTACTACACTTTAAGCTTAACCTCCACTCAAACTTTTTAATAAGACATGTTAACTTTAAAACTGTTCACAAAACTAGATAATTATCGACACCATATTGTCACAATAATTGTTTTAGATCAGACCTCTTCCCTCCCCCAAAACAACAACAACAACAAAACAGTTTTGGTTTAATCATAAAAAATGCGAAGACATGGCAGATTTGTATCCTTGTTTGTTGGTTTTTATGGTGTGGAAAAATATTTACAAAATGAATTCTTACACAGATATCATTTATTACTCAAATAAAAATTTGCAAAAAAAAAAAAAAAAAAAAAGAAATAGAATAAAAAGAATATGTATATAAAAACAAAACAAAAAATAAACCCCACCCTTCCTCCCCTCTCAATATTCTTTTCTTTTTGGCAAATAATTAAAACGAAATGAATTAAATTAAAATCTCCACAAATTGTGCGTCGCGATACGAAAATGATCATGAAGTTCTCAGGTAAAAATCAGAGAAATGAAAGTTGAAGACGAACTATGAAAAAGAGGAGAAAAGCAACTGGTTTGCTTTAAGAATCACGTAAAAAGTTGGCGTCGTTCCTTCTTAACAGCTTTGAACTTAGAAATGCAAGAGTAGAGAGTAGTAGGGGGGGGAAAGAGGAGCGTGGAGAAGGGAGAGATGGAGAGAGAAAGAGAGAGAGAGAGAGAGAGAGAGAGAGAGAGAGAGAGAGAGAGAGAGAGAGAGACAAGGGGAAGAAGAATCAGCAGACTTGACTGTTCTTCGACTGCTGCTACAAGGCGCAAAAATATGGAGAAACCCACCCTTTCGTTTTTTTTCACTAAATTCTTCCTTCTTTCTTCTGTTTCCTTTCGATCTATTTTTAACACATTTAATTTACCTCGCAGCAAACGGAGAAGTGTTAGTGCTCAATATGGACAACATGGAAAATCACAGTTTTTATTTTTAATATTACAAATGTTTTCTTTTTTATAGGAAGAATGAAAGGACGCATAGTTTCTTATGTGAAATTTCTTCTTTTTAATTTTTTTAATTTTCGTTCGAACTTTTTCTACAAAAAGTGCTAAAATTGTTTGACCACTTCACTTCTCGTATGTCTCTCTCTCTATATATATATATAAGTCAACGTAACTTTGTTGATTACACATTGTATCAGATTATTTTTTTAATTAATTGAATACGTATTGAAAAAAAAAAATGAGATAATGGAAATAAATAAATAAAAACAAATAAAAAATCTGGCGGACCTGTACAAGAGTGCTCACGCTCACCTCATTAAAAATGCGTGTTTTGCACCTTTTACTTTTTTCACACGATTATCATAAATAACAGACTTAAATATCATATTAGCAGAAAAAAAGTTTGAAAAAAAAAAAAATTATGACTTAAGGGGGTTCACTTTGCCGTTATAACGTTCTACTTCATTGCTACCTGACTTACTGTCCATTTCTTTACCAACGTGTCACGTGATAACGAGAAAGTGAACCAAGTCATTAACTTTATTTATTTACGTTTGTCAATTTTTTTTCTGCTAATATGATTAGCAAATCTGTAATCTATAATAATCGTCATATTAATAAATACTTTAAAAAAAGGTGAAAACACGCATTTTAGGGTGGGCAGTCACTCTCGTTCAGGTCCGCCAAAAATCTATTTGCACAAACATAATTAGTTATAGAATCAAATCAACCAGAATGCATGTCGGTTTATTGATAAACAAGTCAGCTATGTATTTTCTTTGTTAATAGTTTAATAATATAAAAAAAGAGTGATTGCTTTGTCGTTAGATCCTTCAAAATTTAAAAGAATTTGAAAGCATTTAAGCTGTCAAATAAAAAGTCCTTTCATATATTTAAAGATTGAAAGTTGTATCAATTTTTTTACATTAAATAAATTCATAATTTTTACAAATAAAGATTAATTAATTATGGATTATCTTAATTACAAAATAAGTTAATATTAGTTCGATTCAATTGACAATTTAATGACAAAACGATGACGTAATAAATTAAATTTAACTTGCGAACCCCATCAAAAAAGAAAAAAAAAACTACATAGTAAAAAAGAAAAGACGAAACAAAAACGAAAATTGAAACACTCCTGGTCAACGCCAGGTAAATGAAACTAGTATTAAAAAGTCTAATTTTAAGTCTCACGCAAAATTCCATGACGTAACTTGCTTAAAGAGAGAGAGAGAGAGAGAGAGAGAGAGAGAGAGAGAGAGAGAGAGAGAGAGAGAGAGAGGGGGGGGGAAAGAGTGACTGACGTATAAACTTAGTTGTATAAATCACATTTAGCTTTTCCACCATTAAATCAAAAACCAATTAAAATTTTAATGCGTATAAATACAATTAAAATGAAGTAGATATCGCTAAATGTTTAATTTATTTATTTCTTCTTCAAGTAACTTTAAACCTTTAAAGCTTATACAAAAAGCTGATAAATTATTGACGACTGTATTTTATTATTGTCTTTCGACTGGGAGCAAACTGTAGTATCTATTCTTGTACTATAATTCTCTTTTTCTGCCTTCGGTCAGCGAAGAGGAAATCCTTCTTTACCGAAGCAATTTCTATTTTATCTCAACCCACAATGTCCTTTTTTGGTGAGTTGATTTATTTTTCATATTAAAAATCGACCTTATGGGGAAGCAAATAAATAGGGACACTATATTTATTTTTTATTCATTATTATTATTTTTTTGCAAGGATTTTCTTCACCACAAGCAAAGCAAATTGACACTGAGACGTAAATGGCTACTGTTAATTAGGGACCATGTCTACTGGAACATTCGAAGTAGGGAGTTGAGTCGCGAGATGTTTGTTCACATTATACTTATATTTCTGCATGTTAGTATAATCAGGGAAGTGGGATTCAGGGAGGGAATTCCAAAGTCTAGCAATTCGAGGAAAGGAAACTTTCAAAGTAGAAAGGCTTTCTGATATTTACGAACCATCGAATGAAGGGGTGGGATTTTTCTACTTGTCAGGTTAGTCAGGAATATTTAAGCCTAAAAGAGCACCAGCGTTACGAGTTCGTTTAAGTCCATAGCATTAATCACTAGTAATAAACAAGTACAGGGATGCAACATTTCGGCGATGGAAATTTCAAAGAAATACAACAACCAAAACAAAAAAATGAAATTCAGCACTTTATTACTTTCATGGAACAACTTTTTTTTTTTCATTTTGTAGAACTCAGAACAGGGGGAGATAATTCAATTTCAAAATAGATCGAAGACCGTATACAAAATAAAGGCCGGTTTAAGTAATTGGAGGCCCTAGGCGAAGTGAATTTGGTGGCCCCAAATGAGATAAGAAATAAATACCGAAAGGAAAAAGATATTAAAAACTACCTGTATTTATCTTAATCAACAAATAAAATTTATGCAAACATATTCAAGCAGATGTCATAAACCTTCAACAAAACTCAACTTTTCATGCTTCGATGGCAGCAAAGTCTCGAATAAATTGTGAATAATTCAGAGATTAGACGAGATCTCGTTCGAAATATCATTGCCAGACTGTTCAGGTGTTCTTTCGTCATTGTCGTTCTCAAATAGTTAAAAAGTTTTTTTTTCATTCATTTCAATTTGGAAATACTTCTTTCCACGACGCAACAGTAATCGGAATTGTCAATGCTATAGCGACATTTGGAACACATTTGGAGCGACAGGATAGGAACTCTAAGCATAGTAACATGCCACTGCATATCTATATATATATATGTTTCTGGATGATTTCTCTATTGAATTCTACCTGTACTCTAAGCATGCAAGTAAATATGCGTTGATATCACACGCCTATAATAACGCTCCTATATTTTGTTTTATGCATAATTAGCATTATGTATATATACTTTTTTTTTGTGATTCCTGTGAAAGGCCCCGCCCTCACTACGTAGTTTACCTATGATTCAAGTCAGTTGTGTCGAAATGTTAATGACAATACTATAACACAAAATAAAACCTTAATTATCTGAACATTTTATTGAATTAAAATATAATTAAGAATATTCTCTTAAAAAAAAATCATATAATGACAGCATTCATTCTTTTCAGAATTTTGAATTTTTTACGAAAATTTATTTTTTTTGAAAAAACAAAAAATATTTTGTATTAGAATTTTCTTAATTTTATTTTAATTTAATAAATATTCAAATGATTTATATTTTATTTTGTGTCATCGTATTGTTGATATTTTCACATACGATCTACTCCAATTGTTTTCCCCTGTTCTTAAATTGAATTGTCTCCCCTTGTTGTGAGATCTTCTAAATAAAAAAAAAAAAAAATTTATTATCAATTTTTGAGATGAGGGCTGATATTGTTCCATGACAGTAATGCACTAGTGACTGAAATTGTTCCACCTTTGAAAAAAATACATTTTCTATTACGTGTCTCTGAAAAGCGAGTGGAATTTCTTTTTACTGCAACAAGTGTTTATAGGCGTAGAGGATTAATATTGTGCAAGAATAAACACAGTACTATAATTTTAAAAGGTTTTCATTGTTATAGAAGTTTGAACGAATAGATTTATTTTCATGTTCCTAGAAGCAGAGTTAAGTTTCTTCTTAACAGAAATACATATTTACACATACTTATTTTATTAGTTTTCTCCTTCTGATGATAAGACGTATTTATTTGAAAATCTATGGCTTAAATAAGTTTTTTTTTATATAAAATAATGTTTGTTACAATTACATATTGCATATAATAAACTTGTAACGTATGTAACTGCATTTGTTTAATACTCTTTTAATATATATATCTACTTCATTTACTCACATCAATTAATATACGAACCTATAAATTTATGCGTAAACTTTAAGTATTTACTTCAAAAGTGCTCAATACGTAAACTTTAAGTATTTACTTAAAAAGTGCTCAATACGTAGGTAGAGCTAGTTAGTAAGTTGTAAAATATATATGGCGATTAAACTACACTGAATATTCGGCATTTCATCCACTCTAGAACTCTTCATATTCATTGGCTGATAGGAAGGGCGCGGTAGATACTAGAAAGCTGATTGGCTAACTAAAATCTCAATAGAGGGTGCGTATATAAAAACGACAGACAACCACAAAATTCGCGCATAAGCCTGAAGAGTCCTAGAGTGGATGAAACGCGGAATATTCAGTGTAGCTTAATCGCCATATATATTTTATAACTTACTATATATATATATATATATATATATATATATATATATATATATATATATATATATATATATGGCTATTTCATTTAATCACATAAATTAATATAAGAAAATAGAATTTCATGCGTATATTTTCAGTGTTTACTTCAACAGTACATCGCAATTTAAGCTACATAGAATATTCCGCGTTTCATGCTTGTGAGAATTCGTCAGACGTATGCGAAAAGTTGTTGTCATCGCGCATTTTTATATAAACTCATGGTATTGACTTTTCTTAGATTGGCTAACTAGAAAATTCTATTCCATGAGTTTATATAAAAATGCGTGATGACCACAACTTTTCGCATGTCTGACGAATTCTCACGAGGAGGAAACTCAGAATATTCCGTGTAGCTTACATTTCCATATATATTTTCATAACTTCATAACCTACTATATAAAACTTCACATAATGAACAGTTCGCTATTTTGACAATTCAACTTTCTTTACGAAACACGTATTGGCATGAAAGAACATTTGCTAATTGAAAATACTTTTATTCTTATAAAAATGGAATGTAAAAATGTTTTCTTATAAAATTTCGTTTTTCTCAAATTTTTATTTACACAACTCCGTTTATGTTTTGAGTTAACAATTGCTAACTGGTGTTCTTTCTATTCCTATAATGTTTCATTTTTTCCGTTTTAATATTCCTGTCCGTGTATAATTTCTTCCTTCTCTAAAACGTAATATCTGTACCTCAAATATATTAATTGTTGGTGTGGTTCCTCGCAATACCCCTCGTCGTCCAAAATGGCCGCCACCAACTGCTGACTTACCAACATTCGATAGGTACACAACAAATCTTTATCTCTACTATTATATAAAAGTCAATTTGTGCTTAAGTTCCTTCTCCATAGGTTCCGAAACGGCTGAGCCTATGTTTTCGTAAATTTCACACAAAGCAAATTTATATATCTGGCAGTGCTATTAGATATGTTTTGTACGGAAATTCACCCGATAAATATTGAAAATCGAAAAAATCCGATCTTAAAATAGTTTTTCTTCTCTTATAGATGAAAAGGAATAGTTTTTATAGGGAAATAGTTTACATTACACCGGCAAGGGAGATAATAAAATTTCAACAAATTATTTCTTCATAAATGACAAATTTATTATAATCTGAAGATATATCTTAGTAGTAGTATTATATATATATATATATATATATATATATATATATATATATATATATATATATATATATATATATGTAAGTAAATTCTTGGTACAGCAATATGGAAGGAGAAATTTCAGAGGAAACATAATTTAATTTAATTACCAAAGAAAACAAAAAAAAAAAAAAACGGGCAGGTGAAATTATTAAAATTTCCTTAAGGCCTTATCGTCTGACCCTCTAAGAGGAAACGTCAGAATGATGAATTAAAAACTAAGAAACGAATGAGGAAAGAAGGGAATTTGGTTTCAGTTGGAAGACCAGTGAAAAAAAAAATCTCACTGTTCAGGTGGTTTTAAATAAATAAATATTTCCAACTGATGTTTCAAAATCTTTTGTCTACACAGGCTAGGTCGAGAGTTATTAATGACTAACGCCTCAATGATATTGAGATGATAGTTCGACCTAGCACTGTATAAAACAGAAAACCACCCATCGGAATATTGATCAGAACACCTATTTATACTAATCAGGTGATTACCGATGGCGGACTCATGAGCTTGGGAGTGCCCGGATGTTCTCGAAACCTGGTGTAGTCGAATATCCCGAGGGATATGTTGGGATATTCTCATTTCCAATCTTTGGGATGTTTTGCCAACGTAGTCAGCTCCACACTGACAAACAAATTTATAAACAACAGAATTCTTTTGAATGGTTGGCAAAACATCTTTGCGAAAAGAAGAGAAAAAGGTTCGAGTTGTGTAAACTACTCTAAGCATAGTAGCTGGAAAACAACGTTGAGTAGCAGAAAAAATCCTTTTAACAATATGAAGGACAACAGGACCTAACCATGGTAATTTTAAATAAATGGGACAACGTGATGGACCAATACGTTTAACACTATTAAATGTAGCAATTTTACGTTCAATAGTAGTTTTTATTATATTTATGGGATATCCATTGCTAAGAAAAATATTTGTGATTTCACCAAGTTCCGTATCAAGACGGTTTGGTGAACAAATGTGTAAGAGCGCTAATGAGGTTTATTTTTCTAGACTGAGGGGCAAAGGACAACCAATTAAGATAGAGCCCTGTAAATGTAGGTTTTCTGTATACAGAGGTCTCAAACGTAGAACCAACTTTAGAAACACGAACATCGAGGAATGGGAGAGCCACAGTCTTCGACCTCTGTGGAGAAATGCGTGACTTACCTGGATAGACCACGTGCGGTTCGGACACCGAAAATAAATAAAAAGATATCCGCCCTTGTTATTATATGCTGTGCTCGATTATTGGAGAGAGAAGAGAAGAGGAGGAACCAAGAAGACATTCTGCAGGTACTTTGATACAACGGGGGCTCAATTCAACAATCAACCATTTTCTTTGGTTTAAGAACACAAAGGAATCGAGATACTTGACTTTGTGTTGGTTTTAACCTCCATAGTAAATTGTAACGATGGATGCAAGTTGCAAAGAAGACGAAAAAACTGTTCAGCTTCACTCCGTGAGGGAAAGCATGCAAAAGTGTCATCAACGTAGCGTGTATATAATGTTGGCTTAGTAATTTTGGAAAATAATTCGTTTTCCAAAAATCCAACGAAAATGTTGGCTAGCGAAGGACCAAGAGGGCTACCCATAGATATCCCATCAATTTGCCGGTACATAATGTTGTTGAAACTATATATATATATATATATATATATATATATATATATATATATATATATATATATATATCCCGTCGTTTAACATGTCACCTATCTTCCCGAATAGTTCAATCTATCAGCACCTCATATCACACCACACCCCTAAAACTGAATTTAGAGACATATTAATAAAAAAACACGGCCATTTTAACTATCTCATATCGCGAGGTGCGCCTCCCAATCTCTTTGTTAATCCACATTAATAAACCAACGATTAACCAGACTTAAAATGAAACGGAGGGCATGCTCAAGTGCTTTTAAGTATTTTAGTGATTTTAAGCGATTTTAATCGCCTTTTAATCGTCTTTTCATTTCATCTCGCTATTTTTATTTTTCAATTTAATTTTTTATTTTTTATTTTTTACTACTCGCCTGAGGATGGCTAATGGAGGTCGAAAACGTTCACGATTATGGGAAATTTCTTTTATCACTCGAAAAAAAAAAAAAAAAACGTCCGCAAAATGGTCCGACAAAGAGAAAAGGAGGATTATAAGAAAAACAAGCAAGAGTTGTCTGTGCTATTTAATGAAATGTGTGCATATATATATATATATATATATATATATATATATATATATATATATATATGTATATGTGTGTGTGTGTGTGTGTGTGTGTGTGTGTGTATTGATAGGCGGAACAGGTTGATTCAACTTCAATATCACAATAATTTTGTTGAATCTGGCTTCTCTTCCGATTCATGCTTTATCAAGGCTCAACCTTAACCATCAACCAAGATTGCGCCGGATATTTCCTATAAACATTTTACATTCGAATTATCCGTTGAATATTAGTATATTTAGGCAGCATTTTTCTCTTATGCATATTTTGTGAACAGCAGGGATAATTCCTGTTTGTTTCTCTTGCGATCCGTTTTTTTCATTTGGCGGTTCAATGCTTCAACTCATACATCGGCTTGAACTAGAACTACTTACATGTCACCTGTCCTCTTCTAACAGCTCTATTTACCAACACCTAGTAGCACATGAGACCTCCCAAAATAAATTTTAAACATATTAATAAAAAAACACCGCCATTATAACCGTCTCACATTGTTACCTGCGCTTACCAATCATGGAAGCCCTACTCATTCGCATGAACAAACCAAGCATCAATCAGGCTCAATATAAGGGGAGAGCATGCTGAAGTACTTTTAACGATTTTAAATGATTTTAATCAACTTTTTCAATATATTCACTCAACACATTTTTTTAAAATTCATCACTCGCCTGAAGACGAATCATGGAAACTGAGAGAAAACGTTCGTAGCTATGACAAATTTCTTTTTACACTCGAACAGAATGGTCGCACATTGGCCTGCCAAATAGAAAAAATGGGTCGCAAGAGAAACAAACACGAATTATCCCTGCTGTTTACGAAATATGTTTATATATATATATATATATATATATATATATATATATATATATATATATATATATATACTTGTTGATTGATTTAATTTTATTAACGATTCTATGGTATTTTTATACGCGTTCTTGGCGCTTGTTAGAGAGTTACCTGCCTTTTGTTTATGTCTTAGTCATCCCTATTTGGGACGTATTTTTTGTCATTATTATTAATTTTCTTTATTTATTAAACATTTGAATATTTTTGTTCAAATATCCATTAAATATTTTTACACACATAAAAGATATGTACACGCGTGTTTCTGGGTATCACCCATCGTCAGCATGGCTAAACATTTGATAAGACTCAAACTCGTAACAATATATATATATATATATATATATATATTGTCAGCAAGTCAGTATTCAAGCACGTCTGATTGAACACGACCAAGTTATTCTTTTTTCCGATCTTTCTGGATATCTTTTCCATTAAAAAAACAACTGCAACTCAGTTCCAAACTATCTTCAACACAATCTCCGAATGCTCCAACCACGGCCGAATCCAACACAAAATAAAACTACAACAAAAAATGAACCGACTATACAACCGTCCCAACACTAAAGAAAAATACTTAAACCTATCCAACACCTCCTTTAGCGAACAACAAATACAATTCTTTAACCTTGGCCCCAACTGCCACATCTATAAAAATTACGAATAAAACGTTAAACAATGCGAAATCGAAATATTCTACCAACAAATACAAGACCTAAAAAAATCTTTACACACTCCAACCTCAAAGATCTTTTAAAAGATGAAGTATATAAAAATCAACACAAACGCAGATAACTTAATCCCCTACTAATCCCAAAACTAAAAGAAGCAGGAAAAGAACTCTGCAACAATACCGACATCACTGTAACAAATTCAATATGTACACAATCTTAAATAAAACCGACTACAACACGAAAATCAACAACATTCTCTGCGATAAAACAAAATTTAAACCACTCACAAAAATCCTACAGAAAAACTAAAAAAAAAACCAAAAACAAATTAACAAAATTATAACAGCAAACATCGCTGAAATTGAAACAATAAAATTTGATAAAATAATAGGAGACTAAAAACCCGGTTACATATACGGAAAAAATTAAAACTCACAAGACCGGATACCCTCTAAGATCCATAATCTCTCAAATCCCCACCCCAGTATATAACATCGCTTAAACAATCAATAACAGTATCCAACCTTACATACCTAGTAAAATCTACCACTGACTTCATCGACCTTTTAAAATTAAACACCCCCCCCCCCAAATGCATACCCGGAAAAAACTGAAACTCACAAGACCGGATACCCCCTAAGACCCATAATCTCTCAAATCCCCACCCCAGTATATAACATTAAACACCCAAATGCATACCCGCACCCTTTGACGCAGAAAACCTCTTTATTAACGTTCCTATAAACGACACAATTAAAATAATCATTAATCACGTATACAACCATAATGCAATACCTCCTCTAGCTATAAAACTACAAACCCTTGAAAAGTTACTATTAAAATGCACTACAGAATTCTGTTCACTGATCCTAATGGAAAAACATAAATTTAAATAGGTGACGTCTCAATGGGGTCACCTCTAGACTCAGCATTCGCAGAACAGTATGCGACCCACCTCAAAAATAAAATCTTCTCAGATCAAAAAAGGAAACCTACTATCTATGCCCAATATGTTGACGACATATTCATTGCAGTTGAATCAGCAGAAGCCATTAAGAACTCAAACTAAACCTAGAAACACACACCGCCCTCAAATTCATCTATGAACCAAACATAAATGACAAAATACCATTTCTCTATGTTTCAAAGATATTATTGTATGCATATGTTTTGAAGATATTATTGTATGTATATGTTTTGTAGATATTATTTTATGTATATGTTTTAAAGATATTGTTCTATGTATATGCTTTAAAGATATTATTGTATGTCCATGTTTTATAGATATTAATAGCAATGGGCAAAGACTCTTTATCTGAAAGTACATTTTTTACACTCCTCGGCCTAACGCTCACAGGAAACATGAGTTGGAACAATTACATTGAGAGTATCGCCAGGACCGCTGCGAAGAAGGTGGGTTCTCTCTACCGTGCTAGAAAGATATTGGCGCCCGAAAGTATCCTATACCTCTATAAGGCCACCATTCGCCCATGTGTGGAGTATTGTTGTCATATTTGGGCTGGTGCGTCTGCCACTAGTCTCTCGCTCCTAGATAAGGTTCAAAATAGAGTCGCCAATCTGATAGGTCCTGAACTGTCATTTAAACTTCAGCCTCACTCCCATCAACGAAACGTTGCATCCCTTTGCCTGTTCTACAAGTACTTTAACGGTGAATGCTCTGACGAACGGCAAGCACTTGTGCCCCTCGACGTAAATACCCCCGACAAACCCGACAAGCAGCTAAATCCCACCGCTACACAGTAGAGACCCCTAGATGTAAGAGAGCCTTCTACTCCAATAGTTTCTTCCCCAGGACAGCTAGACTTTGGAATTCTCTTCTGGGTCCCTGCTTCCCCAACTGTACTGCCATGCAGAAGTTCAAGTGTAACGTGAACCGACAGCTTGCTGCCCATCTCCATACACAGTATCCCTGATGCCTATGTCCCTGATAGTAGCCCCCTACAACAAAGTGGCAATGTGCCTTGTTTGGGGTGAAAATGTAATAATAAAAAAAATTATTTTATGTCTATGTTTTAAAGGTATTATTGTATGTACATGTTTTATAGATATTATTGTATGTACATGTTTTATAGATATTATTGTATGTACATGTTTTATAGATATTATTGTATGTACATGTTTTATAGATATTATTGTATGTACATGTTTTATAGATATTATTGTATGTACATGTTTTATAGATATTATTGTATGTACATGTTTTATAGATATTATTGTATGTACATGTTCTATAGATATTATTGTATGTACATGTTTTATAGATATTATTGTATGTACATGTTTTATAGATATTATTTTATGTATGTGCTTTAAAGGTATTGTTGTATGCATATGCTTTAAAGATATTATTGTATGCATATGCTTTAAAGATATCATTGTATGCATAGGTTTTAAAGATATTATTGCATGCATAAGTTTTAAAGGTATTGTTGTATGTATATGTTTTAAATGTAGGCACGTTACAAACGTTCTGGATAACAGTAGTTAGAAATATAAGAAAACGTTTATTATGAATAAATCTATGAATTCGATCAAAATATCATCCATCTAATTGTTTGTATGCCAGTATAAAACAATTTAACAAAGAACTCTATTATAGCCACTACTGTGCTATAGAAATAAGTTAAACTAATGAATTTCTTAATATGTATTGTAAAAATGTGCAATTGTTTATATAAAAACTGCCATGAATAGAGAGCAATTTTTATCAAAACGTAAACAACCGAAACTCTGTGTGGGTGTTTGGCAGAAAATTGTTCCATGTTGATAAAGTTCCGAGTCGGAATTATTATTATTTAAGTGAAAAACTTAAACTAAATACATTTTTATTAAATAAAATATATGGTCCAATTAAAATAAACGAAAAATTGGCTAGTCAAAATCAAATATTAATTTGTACAAGTAATTTGTATGTTTGACAAACTGAAAAAATCGGACGAGAGAGTTTTATATATTAGATATATTTTCCTGATAGAGTAATCATAGCTCTATAGCATAATATCAGGTTTACAGAAATTGGTCAATACAGAGAGAAATTATTGGCATTACAGTAAGTGCTGTCCCAATCAAATATCGGCCAGCTCTAATTCAAAATGGCAGAAAATTGGCTATGAATCTTGACGTGGCACCTACTTTTTATGAAACACACATAGTGTAGTTATAATACCAGAAGTCAACGCGTGTTGATGTAAATTCTTACACGGGTCCAACTCAACTACTAAGTAAATAGAGCATTTTTATATATCACGCGATCATAGTGATCTGTTTCTTTTATAAATTATTTTTATTTGCTAGTTTTATGAGTTGCATTGAAAAACATTCAAATTTGAATACATTTAATAAATTCAAATCTATCACTTTGGGACTCAAAAGTCTGACACCATTTCATCTTTATAAGCAAAAAGCTGTAAAAAATAAACACAAATAAAATACGAGTTTTCATGCACTTTACATTTGCTAAAGGCGAGGCAAGATTCTCAATTCCTTTGAACGAAAGACGATGACGTTGGCGATCAAAATGCAACCAAAAGATCAATGGGTTTTTTTCTTCACATTTTTTTTTTATCTTTCATTTATTTTTCTGTCAGTTTTATTTTTCGATAACAGAATATTTCCTGGTTGGTCTTCCCAAAGGAGATTTCCCTTGTTTATCTTTGTACTTGGAAACATTTTCGATTTAATTAATTGCGAATAAGGCGGATAAGACTAAACAGCCGTTTCATCTGACGTACCCGGCCACTCTCACAATTATTGGCTTAACATGAAACTAATATTTTTTTCTATTAGTCTCTGGAAATATTATTCATCGCACACACGCACACACACAATAACAATCACACACACACAGCTACGAAAAAAAAAAATCCAGTGAGCAATGACGTGCAGAGAATGGTGGAGCACAGACCTATAATACATTCGCCTGAAAAAGGTACTTTTAAAAGAGAATGTTAAAGGAGTAGGCTCTTGAGCACCCCTAGCACACCCTTCTGCACGTCCCTGCAAGTGAGAATCTTGTGTTTTTTTTTTTTACAATTGTGAAACATTTAAATAATTTTATTCAGTTTTTCTTTTCACACACGTATGGGAGATGACGGTAGCTCAGTGCTTAACATTACTGACAGACAACGTGTGTGTGATGTCGAATATAGTTCGTTCCACCAAAACAACATGCTTAAGAGCCAAGTACGTCCAAGGATGGAGTGCTGTTGCCACATCTGGGAAGAAGCTTATCCTGCCTTGACATGGTTCAAAATAGACTTTGTAGCTTAGTGAGGGATGCTTTTTCCTCTTCCTTGCAACCTCTCTCACACAGAAGAGACGTTGCGAGGCTTTCTCTGCTTTATCGTTATTTTCATGGCAAGTGGTCGCTTGAGCTCTAATCTATGGTCCCTCATCACCAAACTTTCACGAAAAACACTCGTCTAGCTGAAACCACTATCAATAATTTCCCCCACTCTTTATCTGTGCCTAAACCTAAATGTATATTCCATAAACAAAGCTTCTTTCTTAGAAATAATGGAATCGCCATATGACTAATACATACATACATACATGATAATTATGATGATTGCAACATCTTGTCAGACGAGTGCAACTCCCTCAGAGACTTAACGTCCATAAGCCCAAAAATGACTTCCATCACCACAGGACCATTTTAATAGACCCCCCCCCCCGCGGGAGTATCTATACACAGATGATTTTACAGAGTCTTAGCTTTGTACGATATCTAAGTCTCTCTCTCTCTCGGTTCAAAATGTTGAGATCTAGCGACAAACAAGAGCAAGATAGCCAGCAACAAGTTAAACTGCAGATCAGCTTAATACGGGTACTGGCCTCCCGCTTTATGGTTTTTTAAATCAGAGATTTGCTTCTTCTAGAAAGGTTGCCTTCACCACGGCTTACGGGAGCCCTCTCCACCCCAGCACACACATACATACACACAAACACACACGGTGCTAGTTGGCTGTTGACCCCGAAAAAGGGTCACCCCCTTTGGAAGGTCTTGTTTTTAATCCTTCAGGGAGACTAGCCACCCTCTTCACCAAACAAGTCTGGTGGGGAACAAGTTTAGTCGCCGGTGACCCGACCATGAGGAACAAGTTAACCAGAGGTCAAATAGGCCTTTGTCCGGTAACTGCATGTTCATTGGCTGATAGGAAGGGCACGGTGGATACTAAAAAGCTGATTGGCTAACTAAAATCTCAATAGAAGGTGCGTATATAAAAACGACAGACAACCACAAAATTCGCGCATAAGCCTGAAGAGTCCTAGAGTGGATGAAATGCGGAATATTCAGTGTAGCTTAATCGCCATATATATATGTTATAACTTACTATATATATATATATAATGTGCGTGGGGGGGTGTATGTATGTGTGTGTGTGTGAGAATGTGTGTGTGCATGTGTGTGTATGTATGTGTGTGTATGTGTTTTACTTAAAGTAATGAATGTATCTTATTCTTTTAGATAGGCACATTAATCAATTGAATTGAGCTTTTTTCTGAACGAGAAACCTTCCGAAAAAAGATCAACGAATTATATGATGGATCAATATTCTTACTTAACAATACGGATAAATTCATTAACTTAAGTAATATTTCATTCACTGCTTGAGACTCAAAAATAAATAAATAAATAAATACACGTGGTTTACAAAAACTCGCAGATACGAACATTTCCGAAACGTTAGATTGTGACACAGACTCTAGTGCAGAAATCAATAAAATATTATCAGAAATTCGTCAAAAATATTCCATGGAAGCACTTGTAAAGATACTGGCAGGTGAGATAAATTTTCGTAGCCCAATTGAGGGAAACGGTTTTCTTTGCAGCAGACTGATTAATATCTCCTATATATTTGTGAATGCTTCCTATGAATGATTTTACAGAACTGAGTTATTAGTTTTCGAAGTACAATTAAGCGATAGGTAAGTCCGATAACACCAAACATCCTCGTACAAAAGAAAAGTTCTATACAGATCTATTTATATTTTCTTTGCCACCGACACTCACTCTAGGTTGCTCGAACGTGCTTCCCTCGAAAGTGAAAGTTTCATGGGAATATCAAATTCACAAGCGTTCCCAGTTACATGTACAACCCAGTTAGGGGAAATGATGATGTCAGATTTATGCAGTTCTTGCAGCGAGATGTCGACGTCCTGCTACATTTAGCGACCGGTATTCCTAAATCGTCACCCATCTGATCTTGTCTAGACTCAATGTTGCTTAACGGCGGTGATCTAACGAAAACTGGCGTGTTAACGTGATTATACCGTTCATTATTTATATTGCAAAATATCCTTACTCGTATTAATTACAGTTTGCATTTATTGTTATCTTCGTCTGAATTCGGCGCAGTTTCAATGTATTTGCCACTACTACGCCAGAAGAAAACTTCCTCCCAAACAAAACTTACAAATCCAGTTTCAAACAACAAAAGTGACAATGTTTTATTTTGAAAAGCGTTACAATGGTACGCATTTTTCTTTCATGGTTCTGAATAGTTCAAAGAAGTCTACCTTCTCAGACTTTGACTTCTCGTTCTTAAAGAAAGGATTAGTTTATTGCTAATCGATTGAGACACCCTTACTAGGGTCGGCAAACGTAACTGTCAAGATAATTTTCTATCCGGTCAAAGTGGGTTTCCTTTAGATCGCTGGTTTAAAATCACACTTTCTGACCTTGTGGCGCATCTTCATCTGTGGGAGTGATATATATATACAACTTGTGTTCCTCTCATGAAAACACAAACACATCTTCTAATCGAGCACAATCCCAAAGTTTTATTTGTCGCTGTGAATCATCTTCCCTGCTGAAGTATATATATATATATATATATATATATATATATATATATATATATATATATATATATATATATATATATATATTATGGTTATGTAAAGACCAAATTTAAACTTGTTCGAAAACATTCTTTATTTTAGATTGTGAAATTAAAAAATAAAAATGAATGAGCTTAATTACGTTTTAAAAAGAAAAGGGGGGAACAATGAATCAGAGATGAAAAGTAGAGGTGGGGAAAATATATGTATTTAAAAAGGGGGGATAAATTATTAAATAGAAACTAGATTAAGCCCTAAGAGATTCTCTATTTATTGTCAAAGAGAAGGTGTCAGAGTCTTAATATATATAGTTTCTAGAATTTTGAGATGGTAAAGAAAGTGCGACTTGCTAAGGATGGAAAAAATATCTGCACTAAAATTCGAAGCGCAAATACGATTATTTATAAGGTGCTCTCCTATAGATAAGCCATGGGTATTGTTCAAAACGTCCGAAGGTAGATAGTTTCCATTTCGAATTTTGGATGGAACATATTATTTTACCATATTATAGAATCTTTGAGACGTTCGCCCGATGTAGCGCACACCGCAGCTACATTTAAATAAATAAATAATAGAATTGTTAAGGTGTGTGTGTGTGGGGGGGGGGAGAAGAACATCGTTACAAATTGAAGACAACGTGGGTTTATAAGAAAAAAACAACACGGGTATTTGATGCAAAGTAACATTGTTGTACGATAGAAGAAATTTAAGGATGGAAAAAATATCTGCACTAAAATTCGAAGCGCAAATACGATTATTTATAAGGTGCTCTCCTATAGATAAGCCATGGGTATTGTTCAAAACGTCCGAAGGTAGGTAGTTTCCATTTCGAATTTTGGATGGAACATGTTGTTTTCCCTATTATTATTATTATTATTAGGGTCTTTGGCCTTTTTTTCTCCGTTGACTGTAAAAGCTCAGAAAAACAATTGAATGTCCTCTGTTTTTTTTTTTGGGTCACCCTGTATATATATATATATATATATATATATATATATATATATAATCACTTGGAGAATACCGGGAGTTCACTCTAGATTTTCAGCCGTGGACATAAAAACTGATATACCATGCTGCCTACTACATGGTATGCACATTACTTTTGTAACAACTCAAGTGGATCATAATCAAAGTATGGAACCTCATATCCAAAGTTATGTTACTATTTCAAAGGTCAGCCCACTTCTTGGGTGATTTTTCGTATCTTAGTTAAATGTTAGTCATATCACAGTTTCTCGTCCGTAGAATGCATCTATGCCCTCCAATAAACATGCAGCCCTGCGAATGTTTACACACTTGTATTTTCAGCGTCATCATCCTGCAACAACCGTGTATACATGTTGCGATATTTCAAATTTATAGAACGTTCTTCCTCACAATAAACTGACAAACAAGTTTTCAAGTTTCGAATTTGATGTCAAGTTTAATAGTTTTACTGGCGGTTAGCTTGAAATCGACACAAATTATATTAAACTTATCTGATTTGAAAAGCACAATAAACAGCAGTTCAGTTAGAATGATTTAATCGTCGTTCCCTTTAAGTTTCTTCATTGGAAGAGACACTTGCATTTTTATCTAAGGCAGTGTAAAATAATTCAATTATAAAACAACGGCAAAGTTGTTAGTAATCTCCCTAATTGCTTGTCTCTCCACGAGGGCAGTGTTAGACACAAGGTAGGATATAAATGTAGAAAACACCCAGCTTTCCAGAAAGGAGCACCATGGATTGGAAAAAAAAATGCCCTCAGTTTAAATTGATGTCTCCTTTTCTGACCGATGAGAGAAAAAGATGCAAAGTTTAGTATCGAAACAGATACTACAGTTTCTATCTTTTATTTGTTAAAAATATAAAAATTATATTTTCTATTAATTAAGTAGAATGCACCTTGGTCCCAGCCAAAAAACCAAATTAATAATGTCATACCAAACTTTAAACTCACTTGAAACACAGTTTAATAGACAGAATTCGAAAACAATTCATTATCGTGTATCTGTAGGAAGGCGATTCAAACGAACATTAAAAAGCAAATGGTTCTAATTGCTAATTTCTTTCTTTGGATTCGCCTTCTTTGTTCACTCCCCAAAGCAAGAACGTTTTCACAAGAAAAGAACATATTAACTTAAGTTATTTTCAATCAATGAAAGTCATTTCAACCTCCCCAAAGTAACAAGTCTGTGTCAAAAGAATAAGCAGGCGCAAACTTAGTAACTCTGATAAAGTGAGGAAATAAATAGCCAAAAGAGACAGACAATTTACACATCGGCCGCAACTTAAACAGGACCACAGAAACGTCTGCTCAACATTCGTATGTCTTTGTGTGGAGGAAGCGAAATGGCACACGTTAATGACTCACATACAAGCTTTCTTCATCTCCCGTACACTTCCTACACACTAGCGAGAGTCAAACGAACAGAAAAGAATGAATTGCTACTTACCGCTATACACACACTAACAGAACAAAGTAAACATATACACGATGCCACGATGCCAAATACTCACATACGTATATTACTAACTTACACATATTAACACTTTTTGATTTATGACTATCTACTTAGCTTTCTTTACTAAACCTTATTTGTAGCAATGAAAATAACCTTTATATGTTTATAAACTTGTAAATATAAATATGTTTTGTTATAATACTTCGTTTCCTTAACTTTTTATATACAAACACTGTTTATGTTTTAGTTAGCTCTTACTAACTGGTGACCCTTTTATTCTCTTAATCTTTCATTTCTATTTTAATATGCATGTTTATATATATATATATATATATATATATATATATATAAATTACTAACTAGCTCTACCTACGTATTGAGCACTTTTGAAGTAAATACGTTTACGCATAAATTTATACTTTCGTATATTAATTTTATGTGAGTAAATGAAGTAGTTATATATATATATATATATATATATATATATATATATATATATATATATATATAACTGATATACCCAATTTATAGTAAATGTCAGCGTAATTCTTGAGAATACTTAAATAAACTATCATCGACCAAGATGGCCCTATACTAGGACCGTGCTACATATCGCCCGAGAGTCGCACTTTATTCGTACATTTGTGTAATGTAGAACGATTATCGCAAGGTTCTAATTACCTGACTTCATTTGAGTGTGACCATCATTTAATAAAACCTACCTGATAATAAAACCATGCTATAAAATAATTGCATAATTTCTGCAATTCAATTTTGTGCAATTTTGATCACAATTAAATTGTTTAGTGATTGTATGAGACTTGGCGTGTTTGACCACAGAAATGCTATTCATATTTATTGGCTTATTTGTTATTCACGGATATTTTTTTCTGCAAATACTCTACCTTTTTTCACAATTACTCACCCCAAACAAGGCACATTGTTAATGAAGGGTGAGGGGCTACTTTGATAGAAATCAGATTTATAGGAAAGCAACATGTGCAGGATATGCACAGCAAGATGTTTGTTCACATTATATATAAATTTCCACGTATTTGTACTGTTGGAGAGACAGGAAGCGAGAAGGAAATTCCAAAGGAAGCGAGAAGGAAATTCCAAAGGTAAGCTATCCGAGGAAAGAAGCTACCTTCCGACTTTTACAGATCTCTAGAGTGAAGAGATGGGATTTAGTAGCTAGTCTGGTGGATCGGAGTATTGTCGTTTATGGTGCATAAGTGCAGTAAAGCACATAAATGTCTTTCTGCAGTTTTCAATTTTGCATGCATAATAAACATTTTAGTTTAATTAAAACATGAAGCAACAAAACCGTGACCGTTTCTTTCGATTTAACTCATCTACTAGCATCGGAAGGAGACACGTGACCAGCAGTCTGTGCGTGGACCACTGATTTTATATCACACTCCTCCAATGATAAAATCCCCAATGCCTTATTTGCTTACTTTCCTACGAGGTAAAAATTAAACATGATGTCACTCTTTAATGTGAATGTATTCATCTCCTCTAATAGAAGCATATAGATTCATGTGAAGACCACATACAGCACCTGGAATTCTCAAATGGTCACCCATTTAGTACTAACTAGGCTCAACGTTGCTTAACTCTGGTGATCTAAAGGGAACCGATGTATCAACGTGATTATGCCGTATATTAAATGCACTATAGAGCAAATCAGTTTAAAAGGATTTCTTTTTCTCTGACCAAAAACAGAACAGATAATACACTTTTATTAAAGTCCGAAGTCCAGGTAGAGGTCTCTTTGGATCCGGTTGAGTTAGATTGTGTTGTATTTCGGTGACGTACTTCATTAAAGGAAAAAGAATTCGAGTCATAATCGAGTTAGACAAAACAGCAAAGATGAGTTCATTTTGTTTTTACACCTGTCACTAAATTATGAATGAACTCATATGTCACTTTTGTCTTTTACAAAACATTCGTATATCTTAGACGATAAAAAATTTCACCATATTTGCTTTCATGAAGTTTACTCAATGATTCCTACTTCTGCGCAGAATTCGAAAAAGAGTTATGATCTATTACCGAAAGGCAAATAGAAGATTGTTTTTATGAAAGTGTCAACAACAGAAAAGCACAAGATCGTTTCAATGTTAAAAATGAAGAAAACTGAATGACGCAAATGAATTTAAGACACATTAAAATGGGCAACGCTCAGAACAGCACATTTTGTCGGCATTTCTTTACTTCTGATTAAAGTATGAATACGACACATGCGTACATTTACAAGTTTGCCTTTTTAATAAAATGTTTTGTTTATAAAAAATGTTACTAATAACTTAAAAACTAAATAGCTTTAAAATAAAAATATCCGTGAATAACAAATAAGCCAATAAATATAAATAGCATTCTTATTATACAAATTAATTTTACTATGTGACGAGTATCATCATATTAAATTCCAATTAATAAAATTAGTAAAATAAATAATGTCATTGTCGCTAAATGTGATGTTTTACAAAAATGTAAAAAACTATTGCGTTGTATTAAAATATATATTTTTAAATATCCGATAAGCAATAAGACCGGAAGTCAAGATATCATAAGCAATAAAACCGGAAGTCAAAAGTATAAAACATCTGTATAAAGATAAAATGGTTGCTTCAAATTATTTAGATTTTACTTATTACAACTAACCTAGAGCAAATGGAACTATACATGAATACATGTATTATTAGAATTTTTTTTATCTTGATGCGATGATCATTCACAGTTGAAATAACCGCTGAAAATAAAAGCAATTGAACTAATAGTTGAACTCTACTAAAAAAATCTTAATACAGTTTTGTAGGTACCTCCAAACTGTTGTGTACTACGTCATCATTCTAAACAAAAAAACATAACGTCATCAGTTCGTATGTTTATTATAATTTCTATGGAAGAGCATTAGCACTATAAAATTTATTTGCAAATAACGTTATTTTACTATCGTTATTATTTTAGAACAGTAAAATAAGTGCATAAGTTCACAAAAAAGTAGTTTATCATATATTACGAAAAACAACTAGTCCGTGTTAATGATTTGAAGATATAAGAAAAAAGCTCGCAAAGAATTCAAAATTTATACATTAAACGATAAATTTATCAGAAATTTCTGAATAAATAAAATATACAATAAAAAAAAATGAACAATAAAAATGTATAAAAAATAGTATATGACTTACCTTTTATAAAGCAAATAGATATTTAATAACGAACTAAACAGACGATAAAATTAATTTTAACCTGTTCTATTGATACATGTATCTACAAATGCTTGTCCTTACAGGCTTCCGTATATTTTTGAAAAAAAAGCGCAAATTTTGATTTCAACCTCTGTCATTTTAAATAATCAAATTGAAACGAATTTTTTTTTGGTCGATTTTTCTTTTGCAATTCTTAATATCTCAAGAGTCATATACTATATTATATGAATATATTTGTTTAATATTGGAAACCTGTTATATAAAAAATCGGTTTAAACTTCATATCGTGTAATATTTGAATTTAATATCATTTATAGCTTTTTAAAAATAATTATTTAGAATTCGTTTTTTTTTGTTGTAATTCAAATAATTATGTTACCGAGAAAAAAATGAAGAAAAATTGTTAATTTTATTTTTTTTAACATAATATTAATGATTTTATGTCCAATTTTATTTACAACTTTGAGGTAAGTGAAAAAAATGAAGGGATTTTTTATATATATAAATATAACTATTTTTTATTTATTTGATCTTTCCAGCTTTAAAAAATGTTGAAATCTTTATCGACCTACATTTATTTTTTTCAGTTTTCGTAACATGAAATGTGGGGTGGGGGTGGGGTAGAACACCTAAAAGAAAATCCTCTAATATATTTAACGAAACCTACTTTTAATATGTAAGTTTATTTCATAATGAATAACTTCGAAAATTTCAGGTAAATATGACTTATTATTTGATTTTTGCTAGATTTTTAAAACATAGGTGTGTCAACGGCTTAAAACACCTTACTACATAGGAACGTTGTTTTAATGCGTCGATAATGTAAACACGATTTTTGTCTCGCATTTTCATTATTTTTGTAAGCTGTAAAAAAGTTAAAAAAATATTAGCAGTTTATTTGAAGCTTCTTCTTTTAAATAGTAAAAAAAAGTTAGGATGATAATAATAAATTAATTACAGTTACATCGTGTTACATACAGGGGGATTAAAACTGTGGCGCGCGTTGGAGGTACCTACAGTTTTGATATTTTGTAGTTCTTGTGTTGTTGTCTATCTTAGAAAGAACAGCTTTACGGGATAAACGATAATAGTGCGTTAATAAACATGTTTAAATGTAACGAAAACCACCAAGAAAATAATAGCAATAGATGTTTCGTCTTATTATTTGTGTGTCTTTGAATGTGATCAAACGACAGTTTTACACAGCAATGCTTTGGATTATTGTATTCTGCAAGATGTTTTAAGCTTCACGAAATAAAGTTCAGATAAGGCAGTGTTGTATCATTACCCACGTTCACAAATGATTCGATCATGTGGACATATTTTGATCACCCCATTATTGTGTTCATGCGGTTATGTGTTTCTGCGCCAGAAGTACGGGTGGCATTTTCCGCCTCTCCGGTCAACAGCCACAGTCTGGCCTCTTTCTTCACGGATTCACGGAGCAATAAGTAATACGCAATTAGGAATATGTGGTGTTTAATACTTTTGTAAACAATTTCTGTTGTGATCAGAAACTGATACTTTGAAGAAGATACAAGACGAATTTTAGCGGTAAATGTGTTTTAGATCACGTGACTAGCGTAAGTTTGTGACATCACGCTACCCCCTCTCTTTATATATATATATATATATATATATATATATATATATATGCATATATATATATATATATATATATATATATATATATATATATATATATATATATATATATTGCTAATAACATTTCCTCCGATATATATATATATATATATATATATATATATATATATATATATATATATATATATATATATATATATATACATATATATATATATATATTGCTAATAACATTTCCTCCGATTAGATGAGCGATTCATGGATTAAGTAAAAAATTAAAAAAAATTATTTGTACTCTTTTTTCAAACAATAAATTTTATCAATATTCTACAAAATTTAACCCTGAATTTCCATATATATATGTGTGTGTGTGTGTGTGTGTGTGTGTGTGTGTGTGTGCGCGCGCGCGCGTGTGTGTTTCCTCCAACTCTCTTTCTCCACAGCTAACAATTGGTTCAATATCAAAGAAATACAGAACGACTTAATGACATAATTTCTATATGGTTTCTGTAACAAATATCAGCAAAAAATAAAATAAAAATAAAATGTCTGCCACCTCATACCATGCCATGCATCAATTCGATTATATTTGACCATGTCCAGGTTGTTGAAGTCACACAGAAACCAATAATATAATATTTTTGCGTACATTTTCTGTAATTTTAGACATTTTCTTGAATACATACACACACGCATTCGCACACATGAATCCAACAGACCAAAAATATACCGTAATAATTTTGTTCGGTGTCTGTATATTTTTTAAAACGAAAAAGCCAAATTCATGTATGTATGTATGTATGTATGTATTTATTGCATGTATGTATGTATGTATTTATTGCATGTATGTATGTATGTATTTATTGCATGTATGTATGTATGTATTTATTGCATGTATGTATGCATGTATGTATGTATGTATCTATCTATCTATCTATCTATACACACACACATATATATATATATGTATGTATATAGATAATCGAGACACACGTATATTTCTAAAGAATTAATTTAAAGATTAATTGTATTCAATCGAACTAAAACTAGAAATAAATTACAACAAACGACTTTTGTATATTACAGAAAAATGAATATAGTTTGGGAAAAATATTTTGTCTTCTGATATCATTTAAAACCTAAAATTAACATCAATTTATAGAAAAAATAAATATTGTTTTACGAAAGAAAATAAACCCTAAAATTTTTTAGTTTCAGATATAAATAAATAAAGACTAAAAATAAAAAAAATTGCTAAAAAATAACTTTCAAATAGAGAAAAATAAATTTCAGCCGTGTAATTATGGCGGAAAAAACAAAGCTATCTATCTATCTATCTATCTATCTATCTATCTATTTATTTATTCTCTTTTTTTTTCATATTCTATTTCTACTTCTAATTCGACTACTACTTCTAGATTGCTCTAAAATGATTGTTATTACTCCTTCCATTTTTTTTCTTAAATTTGATTGAAATAATGAAATAAATAAAATTGTCGTTTAATCTGTAACGATTAAGTTTGAAATCGAATTTTAGTTTGTCAATCACACTGAATTTTACATAATAACTTTGGTCTGTAACAGATAAGTTTTAACAGAAGTTTTATTGATCAATCGCACTTCACGTACAGGGCGGAACGATAAAATTATCGTCATAGAAAAGACGACATGATTCCATTTCCGTTTGAGGTAAACTGGTTTTCTTCTCTTTTTTGTTGCAGACCATCTACTAGTTGGCTAGTCGTGTACGAATCCCAAGAGTGATAGGAACATTCTATCATGTCTTAAAGTGGCACAATGTTCAACGAGCGAAATAGGAGATGCGCCGCTGTACAACTCATGCTCTCTACAGACCGAAGTTATGACAACAGGACCATTGCCAGCATACTCAAAATGTCAATCCTATGGTTCAACGATTGAGAGTATAGCTCAACGCATCAGACGACCTACGGTTATGGTCTTTGGTATGGTTTCAAGTGAGGGCTACAATATGCCATCTGACATCTTCGAAGTCGGCTTGAAAGTGAACACCAAAATGTACCCGGATGTACTGAAGAGTGTGGTGATCCCCTGGTGCAATCAGGTGGCCGCTGACACACCCTGGATGTGGCAGTAAAACTCGGCGCCGGGCCACAAGTCCAAAGAGACTTGGCTTTAGAAGAAGTGCTACAACTTTGTACTCTGATCTCACTGGTCCATCCTTTTCTCCCGATCTGAACCCGCTGAACTACTTCATACGCCGAGAACATTACCAACATGACCTCCCGCAAGACCAAAACCAGTCTGATCGCCGCCATCCGCCGAGTATTCGCCGAACTTCCGCCGGTGCCCGTGGAAAAGGTATGCTCTCAGTGCCGGACCCGTATCGAGGCGGTGATTGAGGCTGAAGGAGGCTACATTGGATAGATGTAAAGTCCACTACATAATCAAGTTACCTGAATTTATTTTCTTTCAATAAAAGTTAAAAATAAAGTTGTAGTATTGTTTTATTTAGGGCAATACTTTTGTCGTTCCACCCTGTAACAGTTCAATTTGAAATAGTTTTGTCGATCAAGCGCACTTAATATTTAGACAGAATTTTCTTTGATCTTCAACGCTTATGTTTGAAATAGAATTTTCATCTGTCTGTCGCACTTGGCTTTTAAACAGAATTTTCATCACTAACAGCGTAAATTAAATAAACGAATTTCAAAGAATACGCGTTCATATTTTGGTTGGTGCTACCCAAGTAGAAAAAGGTAACGTTCTAAATGTTAGACACAAAACATCAAAGGTTTTTTAATGCGACTATTTTGTTGTCCAGGTGACATCGAATTGTTGCACTGTCGTCTGCGAACGGAAACATAAAAAGATGCCCTTTGATCTTCGCCGAAATTTGATCAGAAAACAAGAAAAGCGGAATAAAATAACGTCCGACTGAATCAATAATGAAACTAAAGAAATCACATCAGGAAGTTGAGTCTCATTTGGCATAAACAGAGTCGATAGGTTTCAGACGTCCCCCAAACAACTTCAATAAATCTTATATATAAAGTAAAGCATATATAGATTGTTTGTTCTCAATAGCTTTATTACTACAAATATTTGATTCTGCTTCGTTTGTTTTTCTTGTGTATCGTTGCTACATATTCTTATGATAAATAAAATGTAATTCAATGCGATTTCTTTGCAGAAAATACTTTTTCGGTTCCGAATTATTTTTAAATGTATAACACAATCAGCTGCTCACTGGTGTGTGACCGGCTCACGTGTTAGACTAAATGTCTCAAACACGGCCCCATGATGATGTGAAGATGGGCCAATCATTAAGGTCTGAGTATCAAGAGAAAAGCATACCTGACATGTTGAATGTGACCGTGTGGCTCCTTCTTCTAGGAAAACGTCTTGACCTTTGGTGGCATTCTGGTTGTAATCTTCCTTTTCCTCAGGACCGCCTCATTCTTTAATGAAGACCTTTATGGCAGACAAAAAAAAAAAAAAAAGACACGCGACACAATTGTAATATATATTATATAATATTAACCATTTATTTTCCAAAAATACATATTACAATACAATATATAAATTATAATTAATTTTTACAATCAAAACTAGACAATAGGCTCTTCAAAACTAACTAACCTACCTTACCTAGTGTTGAGAGATGGTACGCGCCACCCTCATTTACGGAGAGACAGAAATAGGCGTGCTCACCTCATGGCGGTCCGGACTGAAGAGGTCGATCAAAGAAAGGGAATTATAGGGCTGCACTTCTGTATATGCCTCCGCCTATGGCCAAATCATGACCATGTAGGGGGAGGGTGCTAACAACCATGGCACTTAGATATAGTGCCACAAATGACTGTCATCTTTAAGAAAAGGGATGTAGCTCTGAAATCGTCTATATAGAGTTACTTCCTTAGATTGATAAGTCAAATTCGAAATAGATTTATAGTCATCCACGGACTGATTGTTTCGTTTTATCACACCTTTCCGCCGTAGTTAGAAAATCCAGTTCGTTAATCTGAGTTCGAAACGCGACAGAACGACTGTCAGCGTTTATAACAACTTAACAGCCCTTTTTTCCGGACGAAAACTGATTAAAAAAGTTTTCCAAAAGTCTGAATATCCTATATACCAAATTTCAGATCTGTAGATCAAAATACGTTGATTATATAGGCCGAGAAGTGTCATCATACCCATTATCACTCATATACATATATATATATATATATATATATATATATATATATATATATCGCTGACACGAAGAGCGGCAAATTGGGCAAATTGAGACTATCAGAGGAATCAACGAGCTCAAGAAGTCTACACTAATGGTGCATATTCTGACTCCCGGATAGCGCCGGATGACTCGATGGATCGAGTAAAAAACTAAAGATGGGTTGCAATATGTTACAATTGAAATGTTATCGAATATAAGATATTTAAATGCAGAAAAATGTTACAAAATAAAATATAACAGTTAAAATTTAGATAAGAAAAATAAACAAATAAGTTGGAATGTTAGTTAATCTGGTTTACTAAATATAAGGTACTTTAAAGTTTAGTATAGCTAATTTCTCATTAAAACATAGTCTATATGGATCTTCTAAGTTTCTACATGTATTGGCCTGCCGTACTATTTTCTACTCTACTATCGGTGATCGTTCAGTTTCTTTGAGCTCCCAGTAGTAATTCATTAATGTTGTTTTTATTCGGCGATTTTATGAGGCAAGAGTTTTTTTAACATTTCCGTTAGAGAAGAGTCTTGTTTGGTAGCGATACTAGATTACTAAGCAAAGGTACTTTCGACAGAAACCAGGAATCGTCACGCACAGCGTAAAAAACAGACAAAATGTTTAGTACTGAACCGAAAAAAGGAGAACACCGGTTAATATGAAACGCACAAAAGCAAAGAAAAGATAATAAAAAGAAAACGGAAGAGAAAGCAGATACGTAAATAAAAATACGTTTCTTGTATTAAAAACGCACACATATACACACGCACAAACACATAAAAGAATGAAACCATACAATTGGGCGTGCACGTACTTGTTGAAGATAAGACATTATCAAATAAAAGTATCGATAAACTGTATTTATAGAAAATAATTTTTTATTTATAACTTTTTAAGGCAACGAAATATAAAGAGTTCGTAAAGAAATGAGAGTTCAAAGTGTTTAAGGGCGTTTGAGTGAAAGTAATTGTATACGTGTTTGTTTCCATTGGTGCCGTGTGACTTTACCTGTCTGTAAATGGAATAGGGATGAAGAGTATGTGTATGTTAGCACATCCGCAATGTAAGACAATGTGTGCATGAACTGTTTATATACGTTCAGTGTGTGTGTGTGTGTGTGTGTGTGTGTGTGTGTGTGTGTGTGTGTGTGCGTGTGTGTGTGTGTGCGTGTGTGTGCTGCGCTGTGTCTACGAAAGTTTGCGAATGCCTTTGGTCACGTGGGTGTTGGTGTTATTGCAACGTGTATTATTTGAAAGAAAAGAAAAAGAAAAAAAGAAAAATATGTTTAGGTTTTTATTGTATGCGTTAAATTGGAGATTATAATTTTGTAAAACAATCTAATTCAGTAAGTACGACGTTGGTTTTATTAACGTTTTAATAATATTAGGATGGTATCGACGTTGTTTAGCGGCTCTTTTAGATTGTGAGTTAAGATTGTAGTAACTGGTTGTATTTTCTTTTTATCGAAACTGTTCTTTATGAATTTAGTATAAAGTAGATCTATAACTCCTAGATTTTTTGTTCGTTTTCTAATTTGACAATGTTTTCAAATCATGGTTCAATTGAATCTTTTTTATTTATTTATGTCTTTGCTCACGTTCACCCCTAGCAAAGCATATCGCCACTTGAACATAAGGGGCTATTATTTGGAACCATGCCTTAGAAAGATAAACAAGATGTTGATTTACATTACATTTGAACTACAGCACTTGAGTATTTGAGCTACAGCACACGTTATCACCAAGGAATCTGATTATATTAATTTTAATTCCAACTTTAATCCATTGAGTTATTTTGTCGAGCTGGCCGACGGTAGTCAAATAAACAATAATAAACAATATAGTCTTGAAAAGAGGTGATGCTAAAATATCACTAAAAAAATAATAAAGGTGAAATTTGTATCTGTATTCTTAAAAGTGCTGTTTTCATACTTCTGTTTAAGCAATGCACATTTTTCGTACACGCCGCCATCAAACAAGGCGCGCGATTATAAAGTTTGGCCATAACAAGTCAAAATTGATATACTCGAATGGAACTGTATTTGACATTAAAGAAAATGGCCGACTATATTATTGAAAAAGTATGGTTCCCTCGAAAACCGTTTGTTATGAATTGGACACCTGGCATAAAATTCTGGGACACTGCAATACTGCTAATATTAAAAAGTTACCAAATGTAGTCGAAGGCATGAAGAAAATACCTTCACACCATCTCCCTAATTTTAGTGTTTGTGCACAGGGAAAAATGGCGAAATATATTAGCAAAGCACCAGACAAAAATACAACAAAAATTCTAATGCAATGTGACTTGGCAGACCCGATAAGCCTGATGGGAAGAGATAACTTCAGATATGCATTAAATTTTGTTGATTACTCTGGTTTAACTATGGTTTATTTCTTAAAAAAACAAATCCTACACTATCCTCGCCACTAAAAAATATTTAGCTGACGTCGCCCAGTACGGCTCGGTAAAATGTATTCGCTCAGACAACGGAACTGAATTTACTAGTAAAGACTTTTAAGTTCTATTAATTAACCAGGACCATTAAGTAAAGTAAAGACTTTTAAGTTCTATTAATTAACCAGGACCATTAAGTAAAGTAAAGACTTTTAAGTTCTATTAATTAACCAGGACCATTACTAGTAATGAGGAATAAAGCGCTGATTTCTCGTGTTTAATACGAATTAAACACGAGAAATCAGCGCCTTATTCCTCATTTCAAAATGGAATTGCTGAAAGAGAATGGCGGACCCTTTTTGAGATGGCAAAATATCTCATTAGAGAGTCGAAATTAGCCCAAAGTTTATGGACGTACGCTTTAATGGCGGCGGCATGTATCAGAAATAGATAATCTAATAAAAGATGAGGCAAAATTCCATATGAAGCGTTTTGCGGTGAAAAACCCAAATTAAACCGAACGCATAAATTTGGTTCAAATTGCTTTGCGTTCATAGAAAATACCTTTAAACTAAATATAGAAAGGTATTTTCATAGGTTACGATAAAAGCAGTCCGGCTTACTTAATCTATTTTCCGGACCAAAACTCCATAAAAAAGTTAGATGTGTAAAATTTAATGACACATTTAATTTAAAAAATGAAGAACCAGTGGACGAAAAACGTGAAGAAATATTACGTAGTGTTATTGCTGTTCACAACGAAAATATTAATAACTATGAAAATATTAATAACTATGAAAATTGCAGTAAAACTACTGGCGTAAATATTAACCCGACATTCCGATACCCGATAAGAGATCGAAAAAAAAAAAGACTTCTTAAAAAGTGAAAGTCTACAACACTACGCAATACTCGTTAAAAAGTGTTGCTCCCATGGAAAATTAAAAAAAAAAACAACAAATGGGGCCCTTTGAGAAAGAGTTTGTTGCACTTACGCACTCGGCATAGGAGGCATTTTTTAAAACACCATTATAAAGTCTATTTTAAAGCCAAATCTAATTAAAAAAAAAAACAATAATAATTCATTGTGACAACCAGAGTCGTATCTTATTAACAAATAACTCTATGATTTATCAAAGGTCGACACATATTGATATCAAATATCATTCCATAAGAAATGAAATCGGTAAAAATTCTATTACTCTTAATCATATGGAATCTGAAAATAATATAACCAATATTTTTAATAAACCTGCAATAAAGATAAGATTAAAAAAGATTAAAAGATAAGATTACAACATTTTATCGCTGAACTTTTTGGAATTTAATCTTGAATAAATCTATTTTCAGAAATCCAAAATGAGAAGTCGAAAAAAAAATTGAAAATGTTCCAGGTACGACGCCAAACTATAGCCATTTTTCTTGTCTTCCTAACCAAATTAACAATTAAAAATATCTAACAGAATGTTTAGAGTTTTTTCTTTCTTTCTTCAGAAAAAAACTTTTTTAAAAATGGTATGTATATTTGAAAAATGTGTATATCTGTATGTATTTGTATATATATATTTAAAAAACATGTATATCCGTATGTATTTGTATATACATTTAAAAAGTATGTATATCTGCATGTATTTATATATATATATATATATATATATATATATATATATATATATATATAAATATACACACACAAAAATTGGATTAAAGATGGATTATTTTCACACAATATACTAATACCTTGATTTTTTTTACCAATAAGAATAAAAATAAATTACAAAAATAAATAAAACACAAAAAGGAAATAAATACATTTTTTTATTTATTATACTATTAAACCAAATTCAGTCCGAAAGGACTTTTTCATTGTGCCAAAAAAAGGGGTGTTAAAATGTTTCTGATTAATAATGACGGTATGACCCAATGATTTGGACGAATTTATATATATTTATAACTACGCATTAGGACAATCAACCAATAAGAAGCCTCCGACCTCATTATAAAAATATCGAATTTTGGATGCAAATCAGTCTCCGTCTTGAAACGACTGAACTGGACTACATTGATTCTTCGCTTCCATCTTTGTTATGTAGAATTACTTTACACTTGTGATCATGACTGCATTGATTCTTCGCCGATTTGATTTACTACCGCTATGTTTGTCCAACATAATGCCTCAACACTAGATGTTGGTGCGTGCTTGCATGTCAGGAAATATATTACATACACATAATATATACATGACGGCATACCTGTTTCTGCTATTGTTTATTCTGGGAAATTCGTCAATTGTCCTAGGAGAGCTGGAATATGTTTACAAAGAACACTTTAAGATAGGCCCCAAGACAGTGGGAGATTTTATGTATTTTATTCACTCCCAGGTATTCGACATAGAAATAGGGAGGGATCAATGACCTTTGACTTAGGGTGATTCTTCCACGTCTATATTCTGAGACTTCCGCTCCCTCAAGTGGATAACTCATTTTAGCCCATCTGTCTTTCTTGGTGTCTCAAATCCAACTCTCAACTATGCTTGCGCAAACTGAAACACGTGACATGTCACACAGCGCGTCCAGTCATCATTCGCATCTTCCGGTGACAAACTGACCGGTCACAGAGTTTTACAAAGTTTTATAACCTGTCAAAACATGACGATTCAGTCTCTGTTGTCCACTCATCGCTGGATAGATAAGTAATTATACAAACAGATAGAGGGACAGAGAGATAGATAGATAGATAGATAGATAGATAAACATATAAATAGATGGGTACACAGATAATTAGATAAACAGATAATTTACTGCTTCTGCCCGGCTAATCTCTAACAGTTGATAAAGTGGGACCTATTAGATTGAAGACTTTGGGCCCTATCCAAGATGGAAAGAATAGTGGTAGATGTACTCGAATGTAGCAACGATACTCCATGCATGGGCAAATAATTGCTTTGTAGAAGTATAGAATACTCTCAGATGTAAGTAATCTTCTAGCGCAATAGAGGGAACTCATTTACTTTGCAACAACCTTCGCAATGTCCTCAATATATTTATTTCAGTTCATATTTCCTGTGAATGTTAAGCTGTTGCGTTTGAAGGAAGAATTCTCAGGTGGGGTGTAATTTGTCACGGATATTGGTGATTTTTGTACTTGTTAAAGAAGAGCAGCTTAGTCTTACTAACATTAAGTGTTACCTTCCATTTACGTACCCATTCCACTACGGTCTGGAGGTCATTTTCTAACGATTCAGCCCTTGTCTTAGAGGTGTGTACATTCGTTCTTCCCTCGTGCATGTTATAGAGCGTTGTATCATCTCGGGCACAATATTATCAGAGAGGTCATTGATGAATATCAGGAATAATAGTAATCCAAGGATCGATCCCTGAGGCACTTCCGTATTAATGTTATGCTTCTTGGACGTACGTTCATCAATGACAACCTAGATGGTCTTATTGTCTAAGAAGGATCTAATTAAATTTAGTATTCGTCCAGTTATATCCTACGATTTAATTTTCATTAGAAGACCTTAGTACCAGACTTTGTCAAAGGCCTTGGATATATCACGGTTTATAGCTCTGGCTTCGCCCTCTTATCCAGTGCATGATATATATGTTCAGAGATAACCCTTAAAATATCTGCAGTAGAATGATATTACCTAAATCTATACTGTTTGTTAGAGAGAAAATTTCGGTGCTTGTTTTGAAATATATATTTAATAAATGAAAATTAGGTCAGAGGTTAAGGGATTTCATTTGATATTTGATAATAGTGTGTGTTTTGTTAGGAGCTTTCGTATTTATTTTGGGAGAGCTGTTTCATCTAAACGTTCAACCGTATTATCCATTTCAGTAAGACCTAAATTGTATTCCTAATTTCGAATTCCAGAATTTAAAATGTGGCGCTGGTTAATTACTTCCTGCGCAACAGCAATCTGTTGCTTAATTAAGGTAACTCAGAAGTTCCAAGTGTCAATTATATTTTGTGCAATTGCCTTGTGTAATTGTAATTTGGACAAGCGTTATTGAACAATATGGAATGATTTTGCTTGATAAAGTTTTCGATTTTTCGGATGGTCTATCGAGTATGCATGTTAAATTGTTTCCAAGATGTTCCATAGGTGTTGAGGCCCCAGTTTCTCAAGAATATTTTCATTCATTAGTTTGGCTTGTTTATATGTTCGAAGTTCGTTGAAAAGTGAGGAAATTTATGAATTTAAAACAGATAAATATGTGAACATTCGGGAAAGTGTAATAGTGGTACATCCAATGTAACAGCAGCTATGAACAAGCTAATAACTAATACCCCCCCCCAAAAAAAAACGATTAAATGAATCAATCGAAAGTACTTGGGAAAGATAGCACATAAAATTTACGAATTCTACATGTGGCAATTTGAAAGAAATCGAAAAAGAATTAAAGAAATACCTATGAGGCAGAAATATTCCGTGTTGATCAATAACGTTTGTCTTAATGAAAATATGCTGCCTAAATACTCACGCATAATATATATATATATATATATATATATATATATATATATATATATATATACGTTTTATTTTTTATTGCCGTATCTTTCTGTTAAGTTACATTATTGTTTCGGCTACACGGCTGTTTTTTTGGCCGTCTGTAGCGTCCTCAGACTTTTACAGAAATGTTCGCTATTTTGAGATAAAAGAGTGGAAGAATGAATGTGGTCGGGGGGGGGGGCGATGAGGGCGGAAGAGGAAGAGAGGAAGGGAACAAGAAGGGAAGGTGGGGGCGTTTGGTATATCGATAATGTTTTAGTTTTGGGGTTTAAGGAACTTGTGGGGGGATCTGGGAGGCTAATTACTGGTGTGGCTGAGGGCATATGGATACATGGGGGGAAGGCGAATATGTGGGGGTGGGAGGAGGGGGCGGTTACTTTAAAATTCGAGTCTTAGTGTTAAAGTTTTTAGCGTTTCGGCGGACGGAATACTATGGCAAACACGTTTAGTACTTTTTTAAAACTCATCCTAAATGTTTTTTTATGTTACCTTGTTTTTAAACTTGTTTTTTTGTTTTATTTATGTATTTGTCTGTATTCTCCTGTCTTATTCGTCACTCCCCATGCTACAAATTAAACGATAAAAACAAACAAAATGCCGGAATCTAACGATAAAAACAAAACAAAACAAAATGCCGGGAATTATTCTCTATTAGAGTCTTAGGACTTTATAAAAAAAAAGTTAGACCTTTTTTAACAATAAACAAAAATGAAAATGAAATATTTTACACATCTGAACGTAACAACTTTTATTTTATAAATAGATAGGCACTCGTTCAAGTTATCTGGAAATTGAAATCTTCTTACGCTCTAGAAAGACACGACATGCCAGCTACCAGTTGGCAAAAAGACGGCGGACGGAACACTATGGCAAACACGTTAAGTATTTTTTTAAAACTCATCCTAAATGTTTTTTATGTTACCTTGTTTTTAAACTTGTTTTTCTTGTTTTATTTATGTATTTTTCTGTATTCTCCTGTCTTATTCGTCACCCCCCCCATGCTACAAAGTAAACGATAAAAACAAACAAAATGCCGGAAACTAACGATAAAAACAAAACAAAACAAAATGCCGGGAATTATTCTCTATTAGAGTAGATAAACTTAGGACTTTATTTAAGTAGTATACTTAATATATACTATTACTGCAAGCTTGCCTATATTAAAAATGCTTGCTTCCTGGCTAGCCAATCAAACCATCTAATATAGTTAGCCTTATTTTCAAGTACATTCGAAATATAATACAGTGCCATTAGCAGAGAAAAAGTTACCTATGAAAACGAACCTCCTAAAGTAAAACCTTGAATAATTATCTAAACTCAAATGTAAGTTAATATTAAGCAGACTTTACAAATTGATAATAGTTAATGATTGGATTTTAATTAATTATAAGGTGAAACACCAATGATTCAACATCTATAGATAACGACAAACTTCCATCCATTAATATGGGAGGGGAGATTATCATCAAAAATGTCCTGAATTGTTAACTTAGCACCGGACTTACTACTTAGATATAAATAAGTCACTTGTACCCATTCCCCTCCCCCTTTTTTAAATGGAGAGTAGATAATACAGTGGATGTGTTATCGGCAGCTCCAGTAACTCTCGCTTCTCTTTTTTTGTCACTCAGTCTTCATTCAATGAGTGATTTTTCTGACAAAGCGTGAAGAAAAACCAGTAGTCTGAGATGTCGGAAATTTTTCTGTCTCTGTCTGTCCTTGTGGCCATGTCACTAGTAAGGGTGCTGGAGGTAAACGTTTTGTCTGGGCTGACGTTATCCGCCTGATAGTCAGGGACCCGAACATTGGATTAAGCACTAAGGAGGCTGTCCTATCAGCAGGCGCAAAGTACTGGGACTGCTGTATTGCCATTTGGTGAGTGGATCTGGACCATGCAGTAGTCTCTCGATGCCATACTAGTGGGTAATTGTTACGGCTTTACCTTTTCGTGTGCTACAAATAAAAAAATGTTCCTGTCTTTTTCTCTCTTACTTTCCCTCTCTGTATTGCTCTAACCAAGTATGCCGACCTATTCCACAAATCCAAAAAACTCAACATGAAAATCTCCAGAATAAAAACTCGATTAAACCTAGAACCCCATCTTCCAACGTAGACCCCTACTACCAGGTCTCCTTCTCCAACATCAGGAGTCTACGTTCCAACCTTCCAGAGGTTGAAACCCAATTACAGGAGGCGAAACCGAACATATTATTTCTAAGTGAAACTTGAATAGGGCCGACCACTTCCCTAGATGAGTTTATAATCAACGGATACTCAAATTTAACAGCTAAATCTGACCCCCAAGATCGCCATGGGCATGGAATATGTGCCTACATTAAGGATGGCTTCCCGTGTGGCAGGAATATCTCTAGAGAATATCCTAATTTACCCTATATGTACTTCAGGGTTGAACTTTCTAACACCACTGCATTTATATTTGCCCTCTATCGGCCCCACAACAGCGGAGTTACTATCTTTAAGAGCATATCTGAGAAAATAGACCGCATACTGTCTGCACATCCCTCGGCTAACATCCACATCTGTGGTGACTTCAACGTCCATAACGTGGAATGGCTGACCCATTCAAATAAGACAGACGATGAGGGGAGATTTTGTCATGATTTTGCCATTGCTTATGACCTCACTCAGATTGTTCGCGAACCCACCCGTGTGCCCGATACACCCGGTCAATATGCAAGCCTCCTAGACCTTTTTCTCTCAACTTCCCCTGAGCTATGTTTATGTTCCGTTCATTCTCCTCTAGGATCCTTCGACCACTCCGTCGTATCAGTTAAGATAAAAACGAAATGTAAGAAGTCCCCAGACGTACCCCTCCACCGTACTGTATACCGATACTCTATGGCTGACTGGGATAGCTTCCGTATATTCATATCTGATTTACCTCTGCACTCCATGTTTAAAAAGGAAGTGTCCTCTATAGTATCAGATCTGACCGAATGGTTAATTGTAGGCATAGACCAATTCATACCATCTTAAAATTCCAACAAAAACCCAACAGCCAGCCATGGTTCTCCCCAGAATGTACTGCTGCTATCGCGCACAGAAATCACTTTTTCCATAGCTACCAACGTAATAGATGCACTGAAACTAAAGCTGCTTTCAGGACTGCCAGCAACCACTGTAAAAGAGCAATAAAAAAATGCAAGAGAGCTATATACCCAGTCTGTTAAATCCAAGGTAGCTGATCAGCGGCTTGGTTCTCACCAGTTTTGGCAAATAACAAATAGGATCTTGAACAGAAGTGTGCGTTCTATCCCAACCATTATCAATGGACTAGAGATCATCTCGTCAGCGTCAGACAAGGCCAAACTATTTGCAGAGAACTTTGCAGCTAATTCTACCCTATGCGACGAAGGCCATCAACTCCCCAAATTTCCTCCTATAACACAGAACAAGCTAGGTAACATACACATATCCGTGCATGAGTTCGCCAAGCTAATCAAGAACCTAGATTCCAGTAAAGCAACTGGCCCTGATGGCATCCCAATTATAGTGTTAAAAAAGCTTACACCAGAACTTGCTTCCATACTTACGAAACTGTTTAAGCGCTGCCTTAAGGAGAAGTGCTTTCCGACTCCCTGGAAGACCTCATCAGTTTTCCCTGTATTTAAGAATTCAGGTGATAAGTCATCTCCCTCTCAGTACAGACCAATAAGTCTCCTGTGTGTCATGAGTAAGTTGCTGGAATCTGTATTAAACGGAGAAATAGTCAACCACCTCAGCAGAAATAACCTTCTTAGTGACACACAATATGGTTTCTGCTCTGCAAGATCTACCACAGATGTGTTGACGGTTATATCCCACATGATTATTGAATCTCTTGACAAAGGCTTCCTTCCTAGGGCAATTGCTCTTGACATATCGAAAGCCTTCGACAAGGTATGGCATAAGGGTCTACTTCACAAGATTTCCAGCTACGGTATAACTGGAAATGTTTTCTCAATCATTAAATCATTTCTCTCCGATAGGCTCATAAGAGTAGTGGTAGATGGACAAAAATCGGAGACCTGCAATATAAATGCTGGTGTCCCTCAGGGGTCAATCCTAGGCCCAACTCTCTTCCTGATCTACATCAATGACCTCCCTAAACACATACTTAAATCATTCGTTGACATCTATGCTGATGACACGACCATCTACGGCAACACATCAAAGGCTGTATATGACAAAGTTCTCTCTGATTCTCTCTGCTCTGATCTCGGGCACGTGGTTCAGTGGGGGAAGATGTGGCTGGTTACCTTTAATGCATCCAAAACCAAACTCCTATTCTTACATCATCAATGCTCTGATCCCCATCTGGCATCAATTGTGATGGATGGCTCTCGTCTGGGTGAGGCCCCGTGTTTTGACAAGCTTCTGGGTTTGACCTTTACTCCTGATCTGAAATGGAACACGTACATGAAGTCTGTTGCCAAGGTCGCTGGAAAGATGGTGGGATCCTTCTACCGCTCCAGAAGATATCTCACTACTGATGCAATTCTCTATCTATATAAAAGCCAAGTACATCCAATGTCCAAGGATGGAATACTGCTTCCATATCTGGGCAGGAGCTGCTAACAACAGCCTATCCTGCCTTGACAGAGTACGAAATAGACTTCGTGGCTTAGTGGGGGATGCCCTTTTCTCTACCGTGCAGCCTCTCTCCCACAGAAGAGACGTTGCGAGCCTATCCTTGTTTTATCGTTATTTCCATGGCAGGTGCTCGTCGTAACTCCAATCTTTCGTCCCCTCCCTCGCCAATCTTTCACGAAAAACACCCGTCTAGCTTAATCCACTGTGAAAAATTTCCCCCACTCTATATCTGTGCCTAAATGAAAACGCGGATTCCATGAACAAGGCTTCATTCTTAGAACTGCACGCCTGTGGAACTCTGTTCCGTATGCCTGCTTCCCACCGGACTACAACTTGGATGTATTCAAGTCCAACATTAACAAATTCCTAATGAACCGCCCCCTTAAGTAAACACTTCATCAAATCTCCACACTAACGTAATGTACTTGCAATAACCCTTATCCCTGAGTGGCTTCCGGGCCTTGGTAAGTGGTGATCACTGTGTAAAAAAACCAAAAACACCCCAGAAAGATACGGTAATAAAAAATAACACGCATATTTGCTCTACAACAGGATTGAGCACTTTCTTCAGTGTTTATTAATTACCATCTCCTCTCTCTCTCTCTCTCTATATATATATATATATATATATATATATATATATAGATATATATATATATATAGATATATACATAAATATATATATATGAGAAGTATATTGTAGTTAGCTTGAAGCATTGTGCGTAGCGTGAAAAGAGTTGTATTTGAAGGCTATATCAATGCGGTTCGTAGGAAACGCTGGAAACACGAGTTAGTATGTAAAAGAATAATCACAATATTAGAAGAAATTTTCTTGAAAATTATTGAAAACTCGCAGCTGCGCCGCGTCGGCACACACGACGCTGTATCAAACACAAAATCGAGTCAAACTCAACATCGTCTTACCATCAACGCTCACCCTGTGAACTCGGAGCATGAAAAATTCTCATATGCACAAAACAAAATCACTGAAAAAACAAAAATATCTAAACTTAGGGTAAGAATAATGAATAAACGTTAGATAAAATGATGGTTAAATTTAGTATGAACTTGCCAGGTTTCGAACCTGGAATCTTTTGATCCGTAGTCAGACGCGTTATTTATTGGACCACAAGTCCTGTCCGTACCCCGAAAAATGTATACAGACAATGCTAAATTCCGTTGACATGGACAGGTAACTTTTTTGCCAAAAACGAAACGGCCCAAATACGCTTATTTTGGGCCTTTTGTGTGACTCGGCGTTGTTCGTTGCGAACCATATATAGATAAGGACAATCTAGAGACTCACACCTTTCAGGGGGGAAAATTTTTTTTTCTAATTCGGTGCATCTGTTCGAAAGTTTTATTGGCACACACACACACACACACACACACACGCACACACACACACACACACACACACACACACACACACACAAATAGATAAATAAATACACATTTAGAATTTTTTTAATAATAGATTCCTTCTAATATTGTCATTATTCTATTATTTAATAAATCGTGTCTACTGTTTTTCCTACGAACCGCAGTGATATAGCCATCAAACATAATCCCTTCATATATATATATATATATATATATATATATATATATATATATATATATATATGTATGTATGTATGTATGTGTGTGTGTATGTGTGTGTGTGTGTGTGTGTGTGTGGCTATGTAAGAACTGTATTTATTTGCAAACATGATTAATTAAACAGTAAATAAATCTTCAGAAACATTTGATTAAATATTATTATTATATTATTTTGATAGAAATTCGTTCCAATTCTTCTGATGAGATTTTTTTTCAGGTAGGAAATGGCGGATAAATCAACCATGATTACGATGGTAACAATCCCAAATAATTTCAGTGTGATCACAGAATTTACACAAATAAATATGTAAATTGTTGATTATCTGCGCAGTGCGCATAAACCTTCAGCGTAATCATGAAACGAAGACACGATGACTTGGAAAATATCAAACAGCAAAAAAAAAAAAAAAATAAATAAGAAAAAAAAAAAAAAAAAATTGATAAAAAGGGTTCTCAAAAATTGTGATCTTCACTGGAAATTTTAATCATGAAATTCTACAGAAATGCTACGATACGAATAATGTAATCTTATTTTAAACTGAATCGTGACAGAACGACGGACCCAACTAAACAAACTTAGAAGTGTCTCCCAGGATGGTCATCATTTGCTTTTAAATATAATTTTGATGATCTTGTTTTACAACCCGTGAGCCTTTATCAGGTTTTGTGATAACTAACGATTTTTATGGCTTTTCCAGCTACCATTTCTTTACACATTTTCAAACTACTTTTCTTCCACAAAACAAAACTTCAGTTTAATTAAGAATCTTACTCTTAATGATTTGTTTGAAGGGCAGACTTAATGATGAAATTCAATTTATTATTAAAACCCTCTGCAACAACATGAATCCTTTAGACATTGAAATAACAAAAAATAAAACCTGTAATATTCACAAAATTAATAAAGCGTCTGTTTACAGATGTCACATTAACCTCCGCCAACCTTATAATATATTATTAGGACACTTGAGAACTGTGACAGTGTGACACAAATCACTCGGTCACTTATGACCTAGATCCGCTGGATACGTGCCTCGGTTACATTATTGTTTTAATATGTTACATGCAAAAACAAGATGTTATAACATTCTTCTTTAAAAAAAAAAATTGCACATTCATCTGCAATTATTGTTGCATTTTTTTTTTTACTGTTAAAGACCGTACTTTGTCAGCCTCCCAAGTTCTATTAAAAATAAGATTACGAATTTATTAAGCAAACTGAGTTATTTTCCTTGCATAGGTTACAGTTGATGCAAAAACGCTGGTTTGTATATCGATATACCGGGTGTGGTTGCTTTCAATGTTAAGCATTATTTTATCCGTTCTTTTTTTTATTGTAAAAAAATTAACAAACAAATATTTTTTGTCTTAACTGTTTATATTGATTAAACTTGGTGCGATTAGAATAAAAAAAAATCTTTTATTTTCTTCGAGTTTTTATCAACAAGCATGAAATTTATTTTAAGTCATTGCGTTCGGTGAGTTTTGCCTTTTTTTTTCTACAGATTTATTCGTTGTCTTCCCCTCCTCCTCTTTTCCTCGTTCTCTTCTTCGTTTTTCTATTATCATTTCCTGTCGTTTTGTCTTCTTCTTCTTCTTCTTCTTCTTCTTCTTCTTCTTCTTCTTCTTCTTTTTTCACCCCCCCCTTCTCCGCTTCTCCTCCTTTCTTATTGCTGTTTCTAAGCAACTAGAATTTTAAGAGGGTGTGTTTTTATTCCGATGCAAACATTAAGTGAGGCAGAATCAAGAATATTCGAAGAATCTCATTAAGCTTTTCCCCTTTCTTTTATTGAAATCTCAGAGAATTTTATTGCTGATTTATTTTCATTTACATCCTGATAATGTCTTGCGCAGTCAATCAATTTATCTACAAGGTAACCATACGGAACATAGTCAACCGTTTTGAAGGGAAAGAGATAAACTGTTGTACTGAATTGATGGACATTTTACAGACTGTAATACGCCAATTTACTGCATGCAAACTCTTGCTTCGCGTGATTCAGTTGCCAGTGAGGTGCTTATGAATCATGGGTATCCATGGAGATTTCATATATTGTAGAGTCCCTATTAAATTTTCTCCCCATGAGGGCAGAGTTAGACACTGGGTCGGTTTTTAAAATGGATAAAATCCAGTTTCTCAAAAGGAGATATTCTGGATTGAGACCAAAATTAAGTTTGTCGAACAAAAGCATAAATATAATATATAATATCAGAACAGATACTACAATTTGATCACAGTACAAATGGAGTATTTTTTGTTTTTTAGTAACAAATCAACTAAAATTGTTGATGAGCCTAAATTCCAGGCGTGGCTTCCCGTTTTGTAAAACTGTTTTGGGAAAGATGAAGCATAAGAAAATTCTTTATGGAAATCGCTCCAGGCAAGACATGAAGCCACTTGATGTAAGGAGTTAAAATTAATACTTCAAGAACTTGCGATATGATATGTTAGATAAAATAAATTTCTGCCAACGATAAATTTATATGGAATAGATTTTGACACGAAAAACAGCAATTCTTCCCTCTTTGTCAGAAACATCACTCGTGAAATATGAGAACTAAATAACAAAATAAAGGAACGAGAGTTACCAAAGATCCACTAACAAGAGTTATGAAGCCGGAAGGTAACAATGATAAAGTGATGCAGATCTACGACTTGGCTTGATGCATTCGAGTCCCATCGCTTCCATAGTATCGCTTTCATTATTATTACGTTAATGTAGCCATTAATACAAGTAGCTTATTCTAAAAAAACCCAAAAAACAATCAGATGAAACCAATAAAAACAGAAAAAAAGTAGCAATTAGTTTACGGTGAAACGGATTTCTTCATTGCCACCAAACAGTTATAAAATTATAATATATAGGGCGCAGCAGAAATATCTCCTATATTTTAACACGCGATCTTTCCAATCGCGCTCGTACAGTTTCTTAGCAATCATTAATTTGTATGGATGGAATTGCAGATCAGTGTGGAGAATTCTTCTGACTGCTCGACCAGACAATCTCACAGGCAAAGCCTGTTTGAGAGCTGAACGTATAGGAGATTGAATAACAGAAAGTTTCACAGTTCGAATACAGTTTGACTGTATCGATCTTCTTTCTGGAAGAGCATAATCCCATCCTAACTTGTAATAAACTTGTAAAGCTCTCTGTGTAGCAGTTACAGATTCTTCAAAAACATTTCTAAAGTAAAAGCACAAAGTGCACCAGTCGAAACCCATATTACTTAAAGAAGGCAAACGAAAAAAAACAACAACAACAAAAAACAAAACAAAAACAAAATGAAAAAAAAAATATTAGCTAAATAAAAACATAATTGCCATAAGTTCATTAGCAACATATAGTCCCAGCGCGGTCGTAGCCGAGATTGAACTCACTACACGAGTTTGAAATGTAATTCAAACCTTGTCGGTTGCTGAATACTTGATGCTTCGCCAGGGCTATCGAAGGTATTTTTTAGCGTGACGTCATCACTAGATGGGTTGGCTACCATGGCGTAAGAGATTCCAATCTACCCTCGAGAGCCGGATAGACCGCGCTAGTTTCTCATCCTGGTATTTTACCTCACGGTACATACAGCGCCTCGCCTTCCCAAATGGTTACCCATCTGGTATTAGCCAGACTCAACGTTGTTTAACTTCGATGATCTGGCGAGAACCGATGTGTCAACGTGATTGTGCCGTATATATTTATATGCAACATATAACTGGGAGTTTAAAATGTGGAAGGTATTTCTGCTAACCAAGCGAGTAAACATCACTTCCACAATATTCGGTAAATTGCTACTTTAAGGTCGTTAACTATTTACAGTGAAATGGATTTTGACATATATTTTGACAAATAATTTATTGTGTAATAAAATGATGTGTGCCATTTTCTTGAGTAAAACAATGCTTGACACACATCAACTGCTTAGTACCATAATAAAATAATTCATAATAATTATATAAAAAAAACTGTAATTCAACTAAATTAAACATGACTTCTAAACCCAAATTACATAAGGGCAGATAACTTTTGTTGATTCCAGTATCAAAATCTATCTCTTCGGCAGAATAATTCCCTAGTTTACTGGCATGCATCTTTTTTCTTGACCTCCGCAAAAGATATTTTATGTATCAGACTTAACTGATTACGAGTTTCAAATAACTATCATCACACGCACGGGTTAAAGTAGAGATGATACATATTTTGAAATTTGAAGCTAGAAGAAACTAGAGATATCTACCGCATTCTTATAGTGAAAAAGACAAGTCGCCATGTTTTTGCTAAATTTCAGTGTTTTCGTTATGTTAATAAGCGATATCGGTCGATAAGTCCTAAGCATTACTTTTACCGAAAAAAATATGATGCAAGACATGATATTAGTATAATATTAGTTAATTATCGGTGCTTGAAACAGTATTCACCCAGAAAGGATGAACCAGCACTATCCATCCTCGTCACTAGTTAACAAAACTTTTAAAAGATTTTAAAATTGCATGATTATTAGCCACTTGCTGTTCAGCTAAAGATTCAAAGGTCCAGTTGGGTTCCAAGGTAACTTTAAGCATCATCAGTACAAACCAATCAGTGTCCCGCATGCTATGAATAATTTACTTGAGTTCGTGATGAATAGAGAAGTTATTAACCACCTAAGTAAAAACAACTTCAGTAAAAATTAATACTCGTTTAACTACAACAATTATCAATAATTTTCCGCACTCCCTACCAGTAAAACTAAACGAAAATTCCATGAAAAAAGTTTCTTTCCTAGACTGCTCTGTATGTGTTACACAATACCACAGGATTGCTTCCCATCTGACTATAACATGGCCGTTTTCAAATCTAATGTAAATAAATTCTTATTGAATCAAATCCTATTCAAGTTCCATCATTACAGATTATCACAGAGTTGTCTCAGCATCTATCGACCTCAATGACTTTTATCATCGAGTAGCTATTAGGTTTTTTAATTGATGACCTCCTAGTAAAAAAAACGTAATCAGTCACAAACACTATGATGTCCGTTTGCAAGATCAACAGTTGATGTGCTTACTATAATATCATACAGGATCAGTGAATCTATTGACGGTGGCATCGTTTCTAGTGCAGTAGCTTTTGACATATTTTAAGTATGTGATAGAATTTGACATAAGTGTCTACTTCACAACATATTCAGGTATAGAATAACTGCAGATTTTCTCTCAACTATCAAATCTTTTCTCTCTGATATGTTTTTAAAGTAGCCGATAGTGGACAGAAGTCCGAATTTCAAAGCATTAAGGCTGGCGTGCCCCAAGGATCCATTCTGGCCCAACTCTCTCGCCGATCTTCATCAACGATCTTTCAAGTCATATTCTATGTACATTCGTAAAAATTTGTGCAGACGACACTATCATCTCTGGCATATCCTAAAAGTTCGGCAAAATCTAAGATGTTTTTAATTCTCTCTCTTCCAGCCATAAGTGCGTGCTACAATAATGTAAAAATGGCTGGTTATCTTTGATGCAGTCCAAATCAAACTTCTATCTTTTCACCAAATACGCCCTGATCCCCACTTGGTTCCAATTGAAATAAACGGCTCTAATCTTAAGGAAGCACACTAATTTGAAAAACGTCTGGAACTGACCTTCACTCCTAACCTAAAATCAAAAACTTACATAGGATCCAAAGTCCTGGGAAAATGGTTGGTTCACTCTACAACTTTAGAAAGTATTTTACTCCTCATGCAATTTTTTACTAATACCGGAAGCTAATAAGATAGAGTGCTGTTGTCAGATCTGGATATGAGCTGTCCTAGTACCCTTGTCTTCCTTAACAACAGAAAACACTTTCGAAATCTAGTGAGTGAAGAACCTTTCACCTCACTACATCCTTTATGACTCAGAAAAGACGTTGTGTATCTATTTCTACTCTATTGTTATTTTCATGGCAGATGTTTGATTAACCTTTTATCTATACCAACATACACCATCTTTTAATCAATACCATCATATACGACCCTTTAATCTATACCATCATGTACCAACCTTTAATCTATACTAACATTTACCAAACTTTAATCTATACCATCATATACCAACCTTTAACGTATACCATCATATACCAACCTTTAATCTATACCAACCTTTACAAACCTTTAATCTATACCTCCATATACCAACCTGTAATCTATACCACCATATACCAACCTTTAATTTATACCAACATATAACAACCTTTAATCTATACCATCATATACAAACCTTTAATCTATACCAACATTTACCAACCTTTAATCTATACCAACATTTACCAACCTTTAATCTATACCATCATATACAAACCTATAATCTATACCAACATTTATCAATCTTTTACCTCTACCATCATTTACCAACCTTTAATCTATACCATCAGATACCAACATTTAATCTATAAATAATATAACAACCTTTAATCTGTACCATCATATACCAACATTTAATCTATGCATAATATAAAAACCTTTAATCTATACCATCATATACAAACCTGCAATCTATACCATCATATACCAACCTTTAATCTATACCATCATATACCAACCTTTAATCTATATAATCATATACCAACCTTTAATCTACACCAACATATACCAACCTTAATCTATACCATCATATGCCAACATTTTATCAATACCAAAATATACCAACCTTTAATTTATTCCACCATATACAAGCTGTAATCTATACCAACATTTACAAATCTTTAATCTATACTATCATATACCAACCTTTAATCAAACCCAACATATACCAACCTTTAATCTATACCATCATATACCAACCTTTACTCTATAACATTATATACCAACCTTTAATCTGTACATAATATAACAATCATTAATCTATACCAACATATACCAACCTATACTATCTCTACCATCATATATCAACCTTTAATCTATACCAACATATACCAACCTTTAATCTATACAAACATATACCAACCTTGTATTTATACGCTCATATTCCAATCTTTAATCAATACCATCACACACCAACCATTAATATATACCATCATATACCAACCTTTATCAATACCAACGTATAGCAACCTTTAATCTATACCAACATATTACAACCTTGTATCTATAGCAACATATTCTAACCTTGTATATATACCATCATACAACACCGTTTAATCTATACCATCATATACCAACCTTTAATCTATACTAACATATCCCAACCTATAATCTATACAAGCATATACCAAACTTTAATCTATATCAACATATACCAACCCACCTTTAATCTATACCTCCATATACCAACCTGTAATCTATACCACCATATACCAACCTTTAATTTATACCAACATATAACAACCTTTAATCTATACCATCATATACCAAACTTTAATCTATACCATCATATACCAACATTTAATCTATACAATCATATACCAACCTGTAATCAATATCAACATAGACCAACCTTATATCTATACCAACATATACCAGCCAACCTTTTTATATGTTTATACATATACCAGTCTTTAATCTATATAAATATGTATCAAACTTTTATCTATCCCATCATATACCAAACTTTAATTCATAGGAACTTATACCAACCTTTAATCTATACCATCATATTCCAACCGTTAATCAATACCATCATATACCAGCCTTATATTTATACCATCATATACCAACATGTAACCCATACCAACATATACCAACCTTAAGTTTATACCATCATATACCAACCATTAATCTATACCATCATATACCAACCTTTAATCTATATTTTTTTAAATCAATACCATCATATACCAGCCTTATATTTATACCATTATATACCAACATGTAACCCATACCAACATATACCAACCTTAAGTTTATACCATCATATACCAACCATTAATCTATACCATCATATACCAACCTTTAATCTATATTTTTTTTATTCAATATCATATACCAACCTTTAATCTATAGCATATACCCATCTTTAATCTATACAATCATATACAAAACTTTAATCTATATCAGCATATACCAACCATTAATCTATACTAGCATATACCCACCTTTAATCTATACCATAAGATACCAATCTTTAATCCGTACCATTATATACCAACCTTTAATCTATGTCATCCTATACCAACCGTTAATCTATACCATCACGTATAAACCTTTAATACCAACATATATCAACCTTTAATCCATACACACAATATACCAAACTTTAATCTATACCAACATATACCAACCTTTAATCTATACCATCATAAACCAACCTTTAATCTATACTATAAAATACCAACCTTTAATCTCTATCACCATATACCAACCTTTTATCTATACCATCATATACCAACATATACCAACAAACCTTTAATCTATACCATCATATACCAAACTTTAATCTATATCAGCATATACCTATACTATCATATACCAACCTTTAATCTATACCAACATATACCAACCTGCAATCAATACCTTCATATACCAACATTTATATCTATGCCAACATATACCAACTAACCGTTTATCTATACCAACATATATCACCCTTTAATTTATACCATCTCTACCAACCTATAATCTATACCAACAAATACAAACCTTTAATCTATACCAACATTTACCAACCTTTAATCTATACCATCATAAACAAAACTTTCATCTATACTATCATATACCATCCTTTCATCTATACCAACATATACCAACCTTTAATCTATACCATTATATTCCAACCTTTAATCTTTACCAACATATACCAACCTTTAATCTATACCATCATACACCAACCTTTAATCTATACCATCATATTCCAACCTTTAATCTTTACCAACATATACCAACCTTTAATCTATACCATCATACACCAACCTTTAATCTATACCATCATATTCCAACCTTTAATCTTTACCAACATATACCAACCTTTAATCTATACCATCATATACCAACCTTTAATCTATACCATCATATTCCAACCTTTAATCTTTACCAACATATACCAACCTTTAATCTATACCAACATACATCAACCTTTAATCTATACCAACATATACCAACGCCATACAACATTTGCAACAAATACTCGTCTAGCTATAACAATTGCCAACAATTTTCCTTACTCTTTGTCAATGCGTAAAACTAAACAAAGATTCCATGAGCAAAGTTTCTTTCCCAGAACTGCCCGTCTGTGAAACACAGTGCCATGCAGCTGACTATAGCATTGTTGTTTTCAAGTCTAATGCAAACAAATTCTTGTTGAACTGTCCTTTCAAATAATTATATTATACTCAACTTCAGCCATTACCGATCGTCACTGTGATTCCTCACGTTGTGTCTAACTCCAAATTACCCCTTATCATTGTGTGGCCATTCGGCCTTGATAAACGTGAAACCCTAGTCAGAAAAAGTCTCATGTGGATGACTTATACAAGGGACTTAATTTGGCAGCAGAAACATACTCTATTGCATGAGATGAAGTGCTGCCATCGGACACGGAAGATACAAGGCGGCAGTGATGATCGAAAGTTTTCAATCGCTTACCATCTATTCATATTGGCCAGGATTTACTTCCATAAAGGAGGATCGTTTGCACAAGCATCGGCTACATCCTTACATTGATGCTTGTGCCTTACTTCAGATTTCGATCAGAGCCGGAAATTGAGTTAACAGTCAGTAAGGCAATTGTGTTGTCCGGGCTTGTTCACATAAAAGTTCTAATTAAACTCTATTTTAACCGTTATTAAATGTAAAAGTCGACCACCATAGGCTCACATTTGTACTGTCGGGGAAACAGGGAAAAGGAATAGAATTCCAAACGCAAGCATTTCAAGAAAAGAAACCATCAGAGTAAAAATATCATAGCACATAGAAACCTCTATAATGAAGGGCATTAACAGGTCGATATATTTTTGTTAAATGCAATATGTTCATCGGATCACATTCCGTGGAGGTAGTTGTAAAATAAATACAGGGATGCAATTCTGAATCGATCTGATAGTGACTGTTGCTTAGCAAATAGTAAAGGACCTATCAAGTTAAACGTTCTTATTAAGCTTCATCTAGGATGGAGAGTGGTGTTGTCTTGCAGACCAGTAATAATCAAGACAAACACATGGTATAGTTAACAAAAAGTGTTTTAACAAAAGCATGTTACAGAAGTACACAGGCCATATCTGCCACGAATTGCTACCTAATAACATGTTAAAATGTAAATATATAATCTCTGGGTGAGTCCATTATAACTGAAATATGTAGAGCAGCTTATCCCATAACAGAAAGACTAACGATTGGTACGTCACCCACAACATAGCAACAATATTCCGTGCACGTAAAAATGGTTGCATTGTAGAGGTATACAATACTGTTAGGCGTTTAAAGTTTTCTAGCCTGATAAATCAAGCCTACTTTCTTTGCGTCAGCTTTAACACAGTTTTTAAAATAAAGACAAAAAAGCTTAAAATGAAGACAATAACTTCTTCCCCATCGCTACACCCGGACTTCATGGAAATCAATATTTGATTAACACATGCGAAAGTCAATCCTATCGAGAAGATGACACAAATATGAACAAAATCAATCAATAACTAGATGCGTTAATCGAATATTGATCAGTCAAACGATTTTTGGTTGATTTAATTCGTTAATGTTAGGATTATGTTTATGTTTTTGTATATAGCATGACGATCATGACAATCATGACAATGCTTAATAGGAACAGAATGATTGAACATATACTGTTTTCACACACACACACACACACACACACACACACGCACGCACACACACACACACACACACACACACACACACACACACACACACACACACACACACACACACACACACACACACACACACACATATATAAATTGGTGAGTTAGAAGAGGAGAGTAAATTCAATTCTATAAGAGGAGACTTATCGAGAAAACACAGAGCTCAACAAATTGCTTCAGGGTTTATATAGGAGCCAATAAAAGCAGAAAATGAAGTCACAAAAACTATATATTGGTATATATAGAATGATTTATTTATTTAATAAGGATATATATATATATATATATATATATATATATATATATATATATATATATATATTTAGTTGATGGATGAAGGGGACTCTTTATACCAAGGCATTTCGAAGCATAATGCTTCTCATCAGAAGAGTAGAGAAGATGCCAGGTAACATAATGAGGATGTGACGTCTAGCGAGGGATTCATCAGGATCGAAATAAATAAATAAATAAAATTATTGATGTTGTTGGGAACTGTATTGAACTCTAAGATAAATTATTATATAAAGTGTAATGATATATAGGGTGTTTATCATAGTCTTAAAGAATGTGGGTAGTTTATGTGTTTAAACCCAATAGGAAGACATAAGGTAGGTTGGGTGGTGGTTCTATTTCATCCGTACGTAAGATGTGGAGTATCCACGGAGGGTTTACGTGATGAGGGGGTTTACGCTAAAAGGTATTTTATCAATAGAAGTAACCGAGACAACAACACCATTTAGAGAAGGTACATTTTTTCAGGCGTAATTTTATGAACTGAATTAAACGAGGGGGTATATGCTACGTAGGATTTCATCAAATATAACTGTTATCAAAACATTACTTATAAAAGAACTATGGCTTATCGCATAATGCTATGAGATTTATTAAAGTTGTGCGGTGGATTACATGAGGCGTCGTGTACTAAAGTTTTTATTTAGTAAGATAGGGAAGACCCGACGATGAATTAAAGAGGTAAGTTACGAGGGGGTATGTTGTAGGTAGTTGTAAAAATATAATAATAATTTTCATATTGTAATAGTCCTAAGGATTGTGCTGTTACTAGATATAAAGTGGGGAGGGGGATATAAGGCAATGGTATAAAGATATGGGAGGTGGATAAAGAGACAAAAATAATTAGGATGTGACGAATGGCACGGTGGAATAATAGGATCCCCTAAAATTTAGTTAATTAGAGAGAGAGTTGGAGAAATAGGATACTTGTATACAAAAGTAAGACACAAAGGTATAAAGTATATATGGGGGTAGCCAGCAAAGCAGAAAGTTCGGAGAATATCCCGATAGAGACAAATCTCTAGGTCAAGGAAAATGCATGCAGATGCCAATTTTATAGTTCGGTATCCCTTAAACGATAAACCACATAATAATCGAATGCAGCAAACTAGCCGAAAAAGAATAGAAGAACAAAGACAATCAAGTGGGGAAATCAGTACACTAGGAATTACGCAGACAACTGCATCTTGACACCCAAACAAATGAGAAAAGCACAAATCGGCACAAAAAGTTGGAAACGGAAATCACAAAATCGGATTGGAGATGGACGTGCAAACAAATAAACCCATCCAAGCAAGAAGACCGGATGTTATAATAGTTTACAAGAAATAAAAAGTCCTGCTGGATTGTAGATTTTGCCGATCCAGGCCACCCACAGGGTGAATATACTGGAGACGGAGAAGCGAAGCAAATACTCGGAAATGGCCAGAGAGCCGAAAGGAAGTCAAGATGACACCAATAATAATAGGAGCACTAGGAACCTTCCTGAAAAATTCTGACGAAGAATAGGATAGATATTTTAATCAGCGGAATCGTTGAGAAGATATAGCGGATACAAATAATGAAAATATCTGAAATATTAAAGAACGGGCTTGATTGCAGAAACTAATACACTGAGCAGACACGTAGAAACTACAGCAGAAGTAAAACGCTAAAAACACAAAAGGACACCAGCAAGAATGAAGAAAACTAAAAACCGTATAGTTAACCCCCAAACTCCCAAAATGTGTCGGCATCAACTGACACCACACCAAATAGTCGGGAAGAGTCAAAGGAATTAGAAAATCAAGGAGATAAAGCACTAACCAGACGTCCACTAAATGAGAGCGAAGAGGACTAGGACTCTGAGAGGCTTAGTGCCACCAAAATTCCAATGAAAACTAATGATCATTGCAAGCGAGAAATCAATGGTAAATGGTCATTGCAATAACGCAAATTAATTTGCAAAAGTAATGGAAAGAGTTGGAGAATACTAAAAATCTAGGGAGACGTGTTGTCATTAAAAATTTAAAATTTGTTTATGTTATCTATCTGATACAGACATCAACCAATATTCCTGGGATGTAAATATTAAAAGATTACATTGTTCTGATTACCCCCCCCCCCCGACTTGGAATTTAAACCTTTCTTTGTTTTCAATGATAATTACAATTCCGGTCATTTGTATGGGACACAAGAATGTAGATTAAAAATCGACCCGAAACATGTGTTTGTGCACACTTATGCTTTCGTCGGTGTCGCTCCGTCTCCATATCTTTTGTGTTTGGAGAATATAACATCAGGATCGCTGGATTTCATAATTACAAGTATACATTATTTGTGCGTTTAACCCATTTTATTCACACACACAAAAAAAATTAAATTATTTACATGACGATATTGCGTGTCACCATCTTGCTAGTCTTTCTATCTCTAGAACTCCCCAGTTGTAAAGGGTCGATAAAGGGTGATAACTCTTTCTTTATTCAAAGTTATGCCACTTTTGTTATCACTATAACAATATCCAACACTTATAAATTATTATTTTGATGTCTATAATATTTTTATATAGAATTCACTGAAAATAATCCATGCTATGATCATAATCGATAATAGCGCTGAGTACAAGAAACGATCCAATAAATCTATTTAGATTATCGTCGACTATAAATATATAAATATTACGTCATTGTCTTTGAAGTCTGTAATAGGCTGTATTTCAAACAAAGTATTTTCGTTCTCCAAGAAATATCATACAACAAATATCCAGAAAATGGCTGTTCCGTTTTAATGTTTTGTTTTTGCCCTTTCTTGAGAGAAGAAATCATTTCAAAGCCTTTCGTTAATGGACGGACATGGAGAAAAAAAAAGGAAACCAAAAATGTCATGAATGTGTGTATTGTTTGTTCTCTTTTCTTAGATGCTTCTCTCGTGTGTCCATTCTATTTGGCCAATCGCTTGTAAAGTCTCACTTGATGTATTGTTATCTAATATTGGTAGCTTTTGTTCACAAGAAAATAAAAACGAGGCAGGAGTACAAATAACATTTTTTTTTTTAAATATTGACATTCGTCTCCCAAAATAGTTATCTTTTTTTAGGGCAAGATTATATATTTTTTTTTTTTTTTACACAGTGATCACCACTTATCAAGGCCCGGAAGCCACTCAGGGATAAGGGTTATTGTAAGTACATCACGTTAGTGAGGAGATTTTATGAAGTGTTTAATTAGGGGGGCGGTTCATTAGGAATTTGTTAACATTAGACTTGAAGACATCCAAGTTGTAGTCCGGAGGGAAGCAGGCAGACGGAACAGAGTTCCACAGGCGTGCAGTTCTAAGAAAGAAGCTTTGCTCATGAAATCCGCGTTTTGATTTAGGCACAGATATAGAGTGGGGGAATTTATTTATTTATAATTTGAAAGTTTCTATTCATGTTTACGTTTCACTTATATATTTTGCATTCATTTTCTTAAACTCGTATATCGAAACAAACACTTACACACACACACACACACACACACACACACACACACACACACACACACACACACACACACACACACATATATTATTATTATATAAAAAATATGCTTGTATGTCCAGCATAAAACTTGAAAAATATCCAGCAATGCCCTAAAAATTTGGTATTTTTAACTGGCATAACACCGGAAAAATAAAATATCCTTCACCTGTATAAAAACCAGGTACGCCATAACATGGAGTACTGTTGACACATTTGTACAGGCGCTACGCGGTGAGCCATATCCAGCCTTGATAGAGGTCAAAACTGGCTTCGGAACCTAGTACATTATGACCCTTTTTCTTCCCTGCAACCTCTTTCTCACTTGCAAGCCAGTCTCTGCTCTATCGTTATCTTCATGGCAAGTGCTCGACTAAACTCCAGTATATTCATAGGGTATGGCATAAAGGTTTACTTCATAAGATCTCTAGCTATGGTATAGCTGGAAATGTCTTCTCAATTATTAAATCATTTCTTTCTGATAGGTTCATAAGAGTAGTAGTTGAGGGGCAAAAATCAGAAGCTCACAGTATTAATGCCGGTGTCCATCCTGGGCCCAACTCTTTTCCTGATCTATATTAATGATCTTCCAAATCACATCCTTACATCATTTGTAGACATTTATGCTGACGACACTACCATTTATGGTACCACATCTAAGACAGTAAACGACCAAGTTCTCTCCAATTCTCTCTCCTCTGATCTTGAGCACGTAGTACAATGGGGAAAGGAGTGGCTGGTTACTTTTAATGCATCTAAAACCAAGCTTCTCTCTTTACATCATCAACATTCTGATCCACATCTGGCATCAATTGAAATGAATCGCTCTCGTCTTCAGGAGGCCTCAAGTTTTGACAAGCTTCTGGGCTTGACCTTTACTCCTGATCTTAAATGGAACACGTACATCAAATCCGTTGCCAAGGCCGCTAGAAAAACGGTGGGATCTTTCTATCGATCCAGTAGATATCTCACTGCTGATGCTATTCTCTATCTGTATAAGAGTCAGGTACGTCCAGGGATGGAGTATTGTTGCCACATCTGGGCAGGAGCTGCTAGAAAGGACTTGTCCTACCTTGATAGAGTTCAAAATAGACTTCGTAGCCTCGTAGGAGATGTCCTTTTCTCTTCCTTGCAACCTCTATCTCACAGAAGAGATGTTGCAAGTTTGTCTCTGATGTATCGTTATTTTCATGGAAGGTGTTCAACTGAGCTTTAATCTATGGTCCCCCCTCGCCAAACTTTCACAAGAAACACTCGTTTAGCTGTACACACTATCAATAATTCCTCCCACTCTTTATCTGTGCCTAAACCTAAACGTAGATTCCATGAACAAAGCTTCTTTCTTAGAACTGCTCGCCGGTGGAATTGTCTTCCGTTTTCCTGCTTTCCGGCTGACTACAATATGGTTGTGTTCAAGTCTAACGTAAATAAGTTCTTGATGAGCCGTTCTATATAAGTTATCAAATTTACCAAATTTTCATTACTAATGATTACTATATTGTCCAATGTCTACTGTACACTCTTTAACCCTTATCCTTGAGTGGCCTCTTGGCCTTGATAAGTGATGATGCCTATGTAAAAAAAATATCCCCCTTGCTAAACTTTTACAAAAACATTCGACTACCTACAACCACTATATACGATATCCTCACTCTCTATCTGTTCCCAAATCTAAACGCACATTCTATGAACAAAGCTTCTGTCCCAGAGCTGCTCGCATGTGGAACAGTTCCACTGGCCTACTTCCCGGTTGAATATAACATATTGGCCTTCAAATCTAATGTAAACAAGTTATTGTTGAGCTGTCCCTGTAAATAATCCAAAATTCTACCCAAGCTACATCATTAACGATTACTACACCTCGAGTGACCTTCAGGCCTTGATAAGTGGTGACTCCCCAGTAAAAAAAACAATACCTAAAATTTAAGACATAATTTGAAGCTTAAATGGACATTTCTATAATTTGATGGCATCAATAAGTATCAAGATCTCTAGATGTTATTATTTAAAGGGAAGTAACTCTGATTTTTTTTTACATAATTATTTCTCTTACTTGAGTTATATGTGTGTTTATTGGAACAGCGGCATGTAGATGAAGTGCAAAATATATAAATGTAACAGAGGCACAACAAAGATCAAATATTGTTCAACGGAACTCGGACTTGGCCTAAACTTAACTGGAAACATTCAAAATAGTAATTTTGGCCAACATTTCTGAAAACTACATTTTTCGCTATTAACTTGTTAAATGAGATTTTCACCTTTTAAACGTATTAAAAATACGTTGGAGTTGTTTGTTTTACAACTGAAAACAATAAAAAAATAAATAATAGAATTAATTTCTTGCGATGAAAAGAAAAAGATGAGATGAAATAGCTGAACAAACTATACACAAAGACATTTTATTTGGATGTAGTTATTTATGTTTTTATTGGAACTTTTGATTTTCACTGCTTCCTTGTTACTTCCTGCTTGGCACTTGACCTGACTTCTTCGTATTCCTTTTTCGTTTTACAGCGTGCTTTCTTTTGCTTTCTTTTTGAAAAAGAGGGTAATCTCGAAATTATCAAAGGTATTTTCCATTTCGGTTATATAAAAAAAGTAAGCCCATATTTAATGATTTATATGTGAAAGAATTTGAAAATACGAAAATTTATAATCTAAATACGACCCGCGTCCGCTTGTCTTTTTTTCCATACGTCACGTGACTTCATTATCCCGCTGTTCTACATTGCTAACATCTTTCTTACACACACACACACACACACACACACACACACACACACACACACACACACACACACACACACACACACACACACACACACACACACACATACACACATATATTATTTACATTGTTGTTGTTTCCTTGATAGTAATCTAATTAAACTCTAATGTTTACAAAATAGCGTTCAATAACAAGTAGAGTGTAATGCAGTGTCATTGGCTACATAGGTGCATACATATTTCAGCTTGGATTTTATTGAAAATCCAGCCTTTTGTGTATAATATACATATGCATGAAAATAGAGGGAACTATATAAATGATGAGTTATTTTGCTTTCAAACATCCATCAGTTTATTTATTTATTTGCGGACTGTTATCCTCATCTTCATAGTTGTTGTTGTTGTTGTTGTTGTTTCACCATGTTCCGCACAACTATTCATCTGGTCTTCTTCACACACACACACACACACACACACACACACACACACACACACACACACACACACACACACACATATATATAATATTCCTCAGTTATTTTATTTCTTTGTGTATTTTTCTGTTTCTTGTTTGTTATATACAGATATAAATATATATATATATATATATATATATAAATATATATATAGGAATATAGAAATAATTATATATATATATATATATATATATATTCCTATAAATTCGGATTTTTTTTGTGTGTATCGATATTCATATAAAAACCTCTCTTTTCTATTTATTTAAAAAGAAAATACAATTTTCTTATACATAGGTTGTGGAATTGCATTCACTAGCAAAAGATCTAGCAAATTTGCATATTCTTTTAAACATTCATTTTAATTAATTCCCTATTAGTTTTTTCGGTTTTCTTATGGGATGATCATCTATTATGTGTTAACTATTATGTGTAATTATATTCATGCGGATGTGTTAACTATTATGTGTAATTATATTCATGCTGATATTCTACATGAATTATATTTGCATAATATTTGCGCACAAAGTTTATAGTAAACACAAAATTGTTTCCATATATATTAATGTATACGTATATATTTTTGTTTAACAAATAATGCCTACCAAACTGCTCGTAGAGTTTTTGGTCTACAGACAGGAAACTTCATATATAAAGTATTTTAATCCATACAAAACTTTATATTTGCGTAAAATGTTTATAGTAAACAAAAAATTGTTTCCATATATATTTATGCATACGCATATATTTTTGTTTAATCTATTAGTCTATCTATCTATATATCTATAAAAGTGAACGTGTCTGTGTGTCTGTCTGTATACATTTTCCTACGCAATAACTCTGTTAATTGTCAGTCTACAGACTCAAAATTTGATATACAGGGTACTGAGATTTGGGAAAATCTTTGTGATCGGTTTTCGGTCAGAAATTTGGCTGTTAAAGGGTCAAATTTCAACAATTTGACCTTTGAGAACTCTACCAAACTCCTCCGACAATTTTGGGTCTAAACATTTGAAATTTTAAATATATATTTTTTGAAAATGGATCTAACTTAATAACTTGATTAGATCCCTAAACAATCAATGTTAAGGGTCATAATAGGGGTCAAAGTTAAAAGCATTGACCGTTTTTTCTTTTTTTTTTCTCAACATACACCTCACACCCGGTCAACGCCGGGCACCCATGCTAGTATATCTATAAAAGTGAACGTGTCTATGTATCTCTGTATCTGTGTATCTGTATGTCTGTGTGCCTGTGTGTGTGTGTGTGAGAACTCTACCAAACTTCTCCGACAATTTTGGGTCTAAACACTTGAAACTTTAGATATAGGTTCCTTGGACATGGATCTAACTTAATAACTTGATTTGAGTCCAAATCAATAAATTTTAAGGGGTCATAATAGGGGTCAAAGTTAAAAAAAAATTGACCTTTTTTTTTTTTTTTTTGCTCAACATACACCTCCAAACACCCGGGCAACGCCGGGCGTAAATGCTGGTATGTGTTTATATATATATATATATATCATTATTCCTATCGGTATATATTAGCACGTTGGGACAACGCTAATTTAGCTAGACGATTATTATTATGATCATTATTGATATTTGTAAAAATAAAATGCCAGCAACAATGTTAGTAACGCGAATTAAATATTTACATATAAAATTATTTATGTTAAAACGTTTTAATAGAAACGAGTGTTTGTTTTCATAAGTAGCACAAACAAAAATGCTAACTTAATGAAAAAGAATGTTAGGCCATAACCAAAATACGTGAATAAGGTAGCTAATCCGATGTGTGTCTTTCGTCACGTGAAGTTAATGATGTAACGAGATATGTTGGTCATACACTTAATGAAAGTCAAGGGTTTGCAGTCAGAGAGGAAAATCAAGAGTCGGTTTTCAGAGGAAGAGAGACGGCCCGCAGAACGTAATGACTTCGAGTATGGGAGACTGTCGGAAAACGTCGATAATAAAAATCTAGGACCAGTGCTACAGCTTTCCAATGAGGAAACATCCGGAATAAAGTTGCTGAAAAAACAACACAACATTTGTTGATTCTACTTTGCAGATTCCTGTCAAACAAGAAATAACAGAAATTGGAACTCCAAACAAGTTTTCTTCAATATTTGTTTTTGGGTGCTTGTTCGTTATAATAGCGAAATTCGGAAACCGAAATATTGAATTTATACTAAAACCAATGATATCTACTTAATTGTCATGTCGCAGTAATGAACATATAAAAAATACGAAAACAATAAAGTGGAAAGTTAATTATCAATAACATACTTTTCGAATATAATTAGCGAAAATTGACTTTTGTTAAAAATAAAAAAAATTATACCGGAGAGTTCGAAGTTTAACAAGGGAGGTAAATAGTTTTCTGAAGTCTTTAAAAACTGTAGACTAATTTAGCAAAACTCATTTTCACTAATTGTCTTCGAAAACTATATTCTGTCAAAGCAAGAGATAAAGAGTACACATGCACTCCATTTTAAAATGAACCCGACTCTTAAACTGTTAGGTAATTGGATTCTTATTTAGAATAACACTTGATTTAAACAATTAAATAAACAGAAAAATCTTTATGATATACTCGTCATAGAACAAAGATACATATTCCAACTATCACGTAAATTGATCAAATATTTGTTTTAGCGATTAAAGTGTTTAAATTATTTTAAATGCAGCCAAAATCTCTAGTCGAATTGAATTATCGCCCTTGAATTGTGAGAAATTTTAAATAAATATAGCAGCCAGAGGTTTCCTCCTCGCCTCCTCATAAATTCTGATTTACTTAAAAAAAAATATTTGTTCAATTTACGTGATTTTCGGAATATGACATCTCAGTTCCGTGACAAGTATATTCATCATAAAGATATTTTTTTGTATTTTTGTTTTTTAATCAAGTGTTATTCTTAAATGTAAATAAGCAAATAAGAATTGTATCAGGGCTCATATATTCTCTGGAACGGTGAAATAAATCAACCACTTTCCCAGCGACAATAGCAACAGGGAACTGACGGTAACTTAGTTGCTGATGAAACGAACTGACAATGTGGGTATATCAATTTCGGATACAGGTGATTCCACAGAAACACTTTCACATACGGACATTGGCAACCAGTCTGAAGGAAGAAATTATTAGAGTAGATTTTACGGCATATAAGAACCACAATAGTGAAGGAGTGGGATTTTGCTGTTTATCGGGTTAGTAGGTAAATATCTCACTGCTGATGCTATTCTCTACCTATAGAAGAGCTAGATACGCCCAAGGATAGAGTTTTATTGCCATATCTGATCAGGAGCTGTTAGAAATACCTTATCCTGCCTTGACATAGTTCAAAATAGACTTCGTAGCCTAGTGGAGAATGCCCCTTTCTCTTCCCTGCAACTTCTTTCCCACAGAAGAGACGTTGCGAGCATGTCTCTGCTTTATCGTTATTTTCATGGCAAGTGCTCGTCTGAGCTCCAATCTATGGTCTCCCCTCGCCACACTTTCACGAGAAACCTCGTCTAGCTGAAAACATTATCAATAATTCCCCGACTCTTTATCTGTGCCTAAACCTAAACGTAGATTCCATGAACAAAACTTACTTCTTAGAACCGCACACCTGTGGAAATTTCTTTCATTTACCTGCTTTCCAGCTGATTACAATATAATCGTCTTCAAGTCCAACGTAAACAAGTTCTTGAGCCGTTCACCTTAAGTAAGCCAATTTACCCAATTCGCACTACTAACAATTACTATGATATTGCCCCATTGATTACTGTTCACGCTTTAACCCTTATCCTCGAGTGGCCTCTAGCCCTTGAAAAGTGGTAACTTCTCAAAAAAGTTATATTTTAAACAATATATATGTCACTCCCCATTTGAGGGAACCAAATTGGTAAAAGGGGAAATTGTTCCCAACTCGCATTCAGGTAAAAATGCACTTACGTATAAATAATTTCATTCAAAACTATCGTGAACAAAAACAAATAAATAGCATATACATAAAAAAATCACGATATACAGCAGTCGCGCGAGATAGGCCAGTGATAGAGGTTTAGGCTTCTTTCCATGGTGTCCCGATATCGAATTTCGCTAGATTTAGCCACTTTGCTGAGTTGTAGACAACGAAACACGTGTCAGTGGATAATTATATTAAAAAAAAAAAAATAGCGTAATATTTATTGATATTTGGTTACAGAATATCATAACAATATCAATACCGTCGGTTGTAAATCCGAAAACAAAGGTGACTAATACCTGGTCGCCTATGTCGGATTTTTCAGCCTCGGTTTGGCGGAAATGAGTCTTACGCGCTGTATCATTGGATACAGGTACAAGATCCAAGGAGGCAGATATAAACAAAGGCCGAAGAGTCTGACATAGGTGACCAGATATTGGCCCCCTTTGTTTTGAATTTAAAACCGACGGTATCAATGTTGTTCTGATCTTCTATTAGATATATATCAATAAATATGTGCGCATATATCTATTTTTGATGTTTTAAATCATTTTCAAATCAGAATATAGAAAAGATAATACCCAGAGGTATGGAAAAATTTTTTTTACAGCTGTTTCAAGTCAACGTTTATTTTAAGGTATACAATGGAACATAAACTTTTTTCAAAACATCGGATCTCTTCAGAACATAAATAGAGAGAGAGAGAGAGAGAGAGAGAGAGAGAGAGAGAGAGAGAGAGAGAGAGAGAGAGAGTAAACGAAAAAGAAGTAAAATTGATGACGTACCCAGAAAAAAACAATAATAATACCTAGCAAAGCTATAATTTTTTTCAAAAGCAAAACAATAATTACTACAAATAAATTCATTGTCAAATATCTCGTTGAGTTGTTGATTTCGTTGCACATCCAAATCCACGATTTTTTAAAACCATGGAGAGAAAATTAAGAAACACAAAATTCCAGCAGTTTGTAATATGCCCCCCCCCCCACGAATTCGAAGCCTGTTGTTTGTTTACTTTCTTAATCGCGTTCTGCTCATCTAATTTAAATTGTGGGGGAAAAAACTATTTAGAGGGTAAAGTAGATTACCCGGTGATAGCGTAAGCTCCGAGGGGTTGCAAAGGATGCCCTATGCGCCCCCCCCTACTTGGTCGAGTAACAAGTATTGTAGTACGGCGAGCAGCGAGTAACTAAGTCGTGCCAACCGTTCACCAGTAAGTCATTAACAGAACTGATAGTAGTCAGAGACACAATTCTTTTATAACAGAAGAATTGTTCCTCCCCCTACTCCTCCAAGTCTATAAGAGACTCGTCCTCTCAACCACTCAGATTAGAATTCCGCCCTCGAGGACGGCGCCACCAAGTAAGCAATCTTCTTTTTTATTTTTATTTTTATTTTCTCACAAAATTTAGAATAAATTACTTCATGCAGCAGTGAACGTCGTTGCCCCATGTGAATGTTGTGCGGACAGACAATCAGCAACGAATTTTGTTGGGATCGATAATTAGAACCAATAAATAACCAACAATTTTTTCTGAAGGTCAAACACAATATTTCCCTTCCTTTGATCCTGTTTTCTTTCTACAGATCAATTCTTCCTTAATATTCTTCCTTAATTTTTATAAAGGTCAATGTATATTTGGGAATGAACAAGCTAACATTGTCAATGTGAAATCTAAGTTTTCGGTCAACCAATCGTTTTCTTCACTCTGACGTTCCTGTTAAAGATGAGAAACTTTTGTTCGTTTTCGATGCTTCGAGAAATTCTTCTCCGTTTTTGTCCACTTTTGGCTTGATAACAATGGCAGCGTTTTCCGAAAACGTAGTCGAAATCTTTATCACAAATTGTTTTTTGGTTCGTTCTTTTTGGTTATTGATTTTTAGGGTTGGTATTTTGTTTATTGATTTTTAGGGTTGGTATTTTGGTTACACATTTTTTTGGTTTCCCGTTTTTCATTTTCAATCAATTTATTATGTTCTGTTTTCTTTTTATTCTCTTTTTCGCCCTGTATTTCCTTTTATTTAGTTCCTCTTTCTTTCTATCTCACTCCCCCCCTCTCAGATTCTTTTACATTCTCCATTTACCGCTGTTCTATTTTTGGTGACTCAGTATTTACTCTATTTCTTTATCTTGTCAAAATATCTTGTTTGTCTTTTGCTTTCTCTCTCTTTCTCTCTCTCTCTCTCTCTCTCTTTCTCTCTCTCTCTCTTTACAATTATAATTAAATTATAGTTACAGACACTAGTCTTTCATGCTTACGCAATCATCAGTGTAGGTAACAATTTCTGCCGGTCATGAGATTCGAACCCAGCCACGAACCCGCCTTTTGCTCGATTTGCTGAGCCTGTACATCCGGGTCATCACACAATTGCTACGAAAATGAAGGGAATTAAGAACTATTAAATGTCCAATTCGGGCGAGTACAATGACAATCTTGAGTGTTCACCCAAGCGGATGTCATGAACATTGCATAGACTCTAGTTGTCTGCCTTAGTTATAATTTCGCAGACAGCGCCCATCCTTAAGTATTTTTAAAGAGGCTTAACAATTATAATAAAATAAAAATTATTCATTATTCACACACACACACACACACACACACACACACACACACACACACACACACACACACACACACACACACACACATATGTATATAATTGAGATGCCAGTTGATAGTCTTAATATCTATGTGATGCTTATTCTAGCTCACTAACCAATAAGACTCGTTATTTACCTCTCACAGGTTAATGTTTTTTATTAGTCAATGACTGGGTTATTTCAAACAATGTCTCAGCTAATCTTTACCTCCTCGTCTTTTCTATCATTTGGATTCTTCAAACTACTGTTCTCATCTCAACAAGAATGTCTAACCGCCTCACATTTCTCGGCAGATGTTGTGATCTTATGTAAGTATTTCTAGACTTACCCTTTAAACTAGCAGTCAGTTACAGGAGAACACAAAGTGTCACAAGATGAGTAGCACATAGTCTCATATGAGACAAAATTCGCAACGACTGGTGCAATAAACATCAATTACAAACTTATAATATGATAGCTTCGATAGACAAGGCAGCCTTGAATAAACTCACGGCCTAAAGAGATGAGCAAAGGTGAAAAGTGAGACAAACACTCGAAAATTTAAAACCTCCAAAACCGAACTTATTAAAGGAAGAAGTATTGGTTATCAAATCAATACGCAGTGATGATGATATTTTAATACTACCATCAGACAAAGACAATGCTATAGTGTTAATGGATAGAACAGAATATGATAAAAAAAGTGTCAGATCTAATAGGATCCGGGGGCTACTGTAAAGTAAAAAAAGAATTCTACTTTGAAAGCAGAAGAGAAACTGTCACAGATCCTTTATAAGAACAAGATCCTTTAGAAGAACAAGATCTTTTAGAAGAACAAGACTCTTTATAAGAACAAGATCTTTTAGAAGAACAAGATCTTTTAGAAGAACAAGATCCTTTAGAAGAACAAGATCCTTTAGAAGAACAAGATCTTTTAGAAGAACAAGATCTTTTAGAAGAACAAGATCCTTTAGAAGAACAAGATCTTTTAGAAGAACAAGATCTTTTAGAAGAACAAGATCCTTTAGAAGAATAAGATCCTTATACCACCTGCAAAATACAGACAGCTAGTTCAGCATTACAGCAAGCTACAACACCTGTATGACCTTCCTAAAATCCATAGAGACGGTATTTCATTAAAACCATTGTCAGCACTCAAGGTTCAGCATGCCATCCACTGAGCTGAATCCTGATATAATCACCTCAATCATAGGCAAATATCCATCGGTTGTCAAGAATTCATAGAAATAATCAACAATGCTTCTATTCATTCCAACCAGATGCTGAGTCTAAATGTAGTGAGTCTGTTAACGGAAGAACCAATCGATGAAATTCTGACAATGGTAAAAGTTGACTTCAATTAATTCACTGAAGAGACGCACTTGCATCCCAATTGACAATATAATAAAAATGTTGACCTTTTGTGTAGAAACTACATACTTTGTGATGGGATCTGATATATATTGCAGGAAGAAGATTTGGCGATGGGGTCACTATTGTCCCCAGCACTAATCAATGTAGGATCTACATCACGAAAGTGTATAATTTCGTTGCGATATGTTGAGGACACATTCATGCTTTAACATCTCCAGAATGTGATGATGAAATATTCTCGCTTGCTGTCTACACTAACAAGCAAAAGCAAATGTAGTAACAGCAATGCAAAAGGAGATGAGCAGTTTAAGGGAAACTCTCCAAAAGAAAAAACTGCCCAAGGAGCATGACATCAGCTTCAAGAACTCTGGGTTAGGCACCAAAGGACACCATCAAAAGCTCACCACAGTTCGTATATCATACATGAAGGGATTGCTGGAAAAAAACCGAAAGAATATGTAATCCATATGACATCAGGACAGTATTCAGTAGAGATTCGACTATCGGGAAACATCTAAAAAATGCGACAGCCGTAGACCTATTGATAAACTTTGAAAATGACCTTTTAAGCGTAATTAAAAAGTTAGAATTCCATAATCAACATCACAATTTCCAACGGAAACAACACAAAATTGTTAGAAACATAAACAACTCTAATAAAATCTTTGTAAAAGCAGATAAAACTAGAAACTTTTATAAAATAGATAAATAAGAATATAACAAACTAATCAGAGAAAACATTACAAAAAACTACAAAAAAACTGGATACAAACGAATGCGACTACATAGATATAATAAATACTGAAAGTAAACAAATTACCAATAAATCAAAAATTAGCGATGAAGTTGGCAAATTGAAACCTAGAGAGGCATATATTCTGCTCAAAGACCACAAACGTGACTTCAATAATAACCCCAGCATCCGCTTAATAAACCCAATTAAACCAGAAATAGGTAGAATTAGCAAAACAATACTTTCTAGAGTAAACAAATAAATCAAACAAGACCTAGAATTAAACCAGTGGACAAATACTGCCAAAGCAATCACTTGGTTTAAAAATATAGAAAACAAAAATAAATGTACGTTTATACAGTTCGACATCATAGACTTCTATCCCTCGATATCCGAAGAACTTTTCAACATTGCCCTAGAATTTGCTGAAGCATACACTAATATATCATCGGGAGAAATCCACATTATTAAAAAAATGTAGAAAATCAGTTCTAGTAAATAACAATAACCAATGGATAAAAACTAAAATGACAAATTAGTTTGACTTGGCGATGGGTGCCAGGGATTTTGCAGAGGCATCAGATCTTGTGGAATTATTCATTCTATATACCCTCACAAACATATTTGATACTACGGATATCGGCCTATATAGAGATGATGGACTAGCTATAATAAAAGACCCCAACAAAGTCAAGGAAGATAACTTTAAGAAAATCATACACAAGGAAATGAAAAAAATAGGCCTATGAGTAGATGTACTAGCTAACATAAAAATAACAAACTTCCTCGACGTAACGTTAAATTTAGATAAAAACACATATGAACCCTACTTAAAAAATAATGCTAATCCAATATACGTAAACCCAAGCCCAACCACCCACCATCAATTATAAAACAGATTCCTAACTCGATCGTAAATAGACTCAGCAACAACGCAAGCGATGAAAATGCATTTAACAGGTCAATCAATATCTATGAAACAGCCCTAAAAAATAGTGGATAAAAAATATTGATATCAAATATAAGCAACAAAACACCAATAACAATAAAATTAAAAATAGAAGAAAAAGAAATATAATCTGGTATAGGCGCCATGCAATTAAATGTTAAAAACAAAACTTGGCAAGAAATTTCTAGATCTTATCGAAAAACACTTCCCCCAACTAATCCCTTACAATAAATTTTCAATAAAAATAACCTAAAGTAATCCTACAACTGCTACGAAAATTTAGAGATGATAATGAAAGCACATAATAACGAAATATTAAATAAAAGCAATAAAACAAAAACAAAACAAACAATAAAAAAGTAAACACCATGACAAAAATAAAACTATCACAAAGGACACATATGTAACTAGTAGAAATAATAATAATAATAATAATAATAATAATAATAATAATAATAATAATAATAATAATAATAATAATAATAAACCAACTCCGGACAACAACAACCATACTAGAAATAAAAATACTAATAACGAACAAGATAAATGCAACTGTAGATACCGCACACTTTGCCCACTTCAAAATAAATGTCTGACCAAAAGCATAGTTTACCAGGCCACAATATTTGCGAGAGAAAACCCGAATAACAAGAAATATTACGCAGGTATGACTTAGATTTCCAAACCCGATATTATGACCACAAAAGTACATTCAAAGATAAAAAAAACACCGAAAGAAAAGAACTCTAGCAAACAAATACTGGGAACTCAAAGAAAGCGGACGTTCGCCGATTGTCGAATGGAAAATAGTAAGACAAGCAAACACATGTAAAGACCTAAACGATCCTTATAGATTATGCCTTCATGAAAAATTTGCGATCCTATACTTTAAAGAACCCCAGCATCTATTAAACTGTAGGAGAGAAATAGCGAACAACTGTGTTCACAGGTTAAAATTTACTCTAGGATAGCGATACAAAATAATTTTAAAACTAACAATAACAATAGAAAATAAAAAAATAACATAAACATACATATACAAAAATTATCATGTGTGTATATAGATACATATATATATATATGTATATATATATGGATGTATGTATATATATATATATATATATATATATATATATATATATAAACTAACATAAAAACACATTTAACATGGGTTTTAAATAGGTCAGGACGCTCCCTACTAAAATAGCACATACAAAGGAATGAGTCAACCTGTTGAGCCTTTGTCCAGTAAGTGCCTGCTCATTAGCTGATTAGGAAGGGTGCGGTAGAAACTATAGAGCTGATTGTCTAACTAAAAACTCCATAGAAGGTGCGTATATAAAAACGCGAGACAGCCAAAAAATCATCGCATAAGCCTGATGAATTCTAGCGTGGATGAAACTCGGAATATTTTGTGTAGTTTAATCGTCATATATATTTTATAACTTACTATATATATATATATATATATATATATATATATATATATATATATATATATATATATATTTATAGTCATCGATATACAATCCTGTTTCGTTGTATCACAACTCATCAGTGCCGCTAGACTAGCACCTCTCCCAAGCTAAGGATCAAACCTAGAACTGTCGTGTTGACAGTCGGCAGCTCGACCTCTCGACCACGGATGCGACACGCGCAAATAACTCGTCCGAATGTCTATTTAAACAAACATCCGTGCGCTGCTTGTACAGTGCTCAAACCACCTGTTTGTAAACAAACTGCGAGCTTCGCATATATATATATATAGTCGTATAACGACTTGATCACTGTCTGTCTGACGTAATGAACATTTAAATTAAAATGTTTAAAAAATTCAACGCTATTTCACACGATTAATGGTAGCCGAATGGATACGGTCTCCGCTAATCGAGCCAGAGATGTCTCGTGTCGCGGGGTTCGAATCGTTCGACTGGTAGTAATTGTGACACCCTGCACTGAAGAATCCCGAAAGGATGAAACACTAGTGTCTGTAGGTATTTAATTATTATAGTAAAAAAATAATTATGACAGCCCCTTTAAGAAATACGTTTCTTATAGTTGAGCACTTTCTGTTGAATAAAAGTCGGTCAATTTAGCTCTTATGCGTAGATCGTCGTATAACGACTTGATCACTGTCTGTCTGACGTAATGAACATTTAAATTAAAATGTTTAAAAAATTCAACGCTATTTCACACGATTAATGGTAGCCGAATGGATACGGTCTCCGCTAATCGAGCCAGAGATGTCTCGTGTCGCGGGGTTCGAATCGTTCGACTGGTAGTAATTGTGACACCCTGCACTGAAGAGTCCCGAAAGGATGAAACACTAGTGTCTGTAGGTATTTAATTATTATAGTAAAAAAATAATTATATATATATATATATATATATATATATATATATATATATATATATAAACTGAGTGTGGCTTTTGTCTGTGAAGGAAGTTGTAGGCAAACCGTCTAGCAATCAGGTTGGTGTGAAAACAACCTCAAATTGTTGTATAGTGAGGAATTGCTGAGTGTTCATTATTTACTACATTGTTATACATTTTCCAGAAATCGTGATTCCTAATTTCTGTGATTCAATGCGTTTTTGGTGATTTCGTTATGCTTTCCCTTGGCTGCAGCTATTCCACTCTTATAATTATTTCTAGCTTCTATATACGTTTGCCTATTTTTACTGGACATGTTGGATATGTTTGCGGAATGAAGGCTGCCTTTAAGCAATGGCAGCTGCACAAGTAGAAGTGAATAATTTAGGAGAGTTAGGTTTACTATAGAACTTTCATATGAGAAAATGCATACCAATTGCTGCTTTGAACCATTCAGTAACCTCGTTTGTACAGTGTTCTGCAGAAAGAGAAAAGATACTATTCTATTGAGCGTCAACCTTCTTGAAGTACCTTGTTGTTTTTAGCAATGACTCTTCAACTTGAGGTGAAAGTTTAGGGTGAAGTCTACCAGTATCATAACGTGATCAGCATTCTATGTGAATTATGGGCATTTTTTTAAAACAATTCTTCGGAACTGTGGTTAGAAATAGTTCTAGAAGTGGGGCATGTCAGTTCTCGTGTCGGAAACATAACTGTCTGTAACAAGGAACAGGAAAGCCGTGTCTGTATAACTATCAAGCCAATTATTATTGCAATGAACATTAAAGTCACCAAATACGAGTACTTGGTCGCTTCCAGTCCATGTATGTGTCTGTCTGAGTCCTTACAGCAAAGAGAGAGAGAGAGAGAGAGAGAGAGAGAAAGAAAGAGAGAGAGAGAGCGAGAGAGATGCCCAGATATGTTAAAGTGGTTAGAATGGATAGAGGGGTGTAGGTTAGTTTCACTTAGTGATAAAATGTGAGGAGAAATGATTTTACATCGTCTGAATTAGTCCTAAGTCAATGGATATTTGTGAATACAAACACCATGAAAGGATGGGGAATTGATTTTTTTTTGAATCTGGTTTGATCGTATTTTTGGTTTGAGCAGTCATTTTTTAAATAGTTTTAGTTTTACGATGAGAAATATTGGACAAAGTGAATGTGCACAATAAAAAACACACAACACAAGTAAGCCATTAGCCGAGATCCATAGAATTGTAGCCTCGGTAAAGCTCACTACAGCCCATGTAATAGAACTATTTATATAGCAGTCGCTCTAAGCGCTTACCAAAGACTTAGCGCTGTTGTACTACCAGTTGAAATACAGCAGCCAAACAAACTGTCAAACCGATACCCTCAAACCCGTCAGATAAGAGTGGCCCAGTCTAATTATGTAGTCATATGTGACAATCAAGCAACCCCAAGATGCCCAGTCAGTTTTAGGAGAAGGGAAATGCAAATTGCTAGGTGCCTTTGCTGGGTCCCCATGATCGCACCACTGCCCCTGGTTAATAGACAAAAAAGGAGTATGAAAGCCGGCGATAGGCAGAGCCTATCTACTCCTTAGGCAGTTTAGGTTTGCAAACTGATAATTTGTTTGAGTCACCAGTTTGAAAAATGTTGTTGATCAGAACAAAGGAGACCTCTCCCTCCGTTAGTTTGGTCTCAAAACATATGAGGTCACTGTCACAAGTTTAAAACCAGAGTTTGTTTTCTCCGAGACCGAGGAACTGAGGAGATCTACGAGTATTTCCGTGCTCCTGCATGAATAATTATAGTTAACTGAGCTAGTACTAAGGATATATGTATGTACTGAAACGTTACACTTCTCTTCAAAAGAATTAAAATAGAATTGAAGAATATGGTTCCCCTCTTATTATAAGTCGAAAAAGAGGGTAAGTAGAAAGCATAACATTGTTATCTATTCGTTTTAAGAAGGAATAAAACACGGTTAAAAGTTGTTAATAAATACATTAATAGAATAAGAATAGGATAAAGAGTTAAAGTATGATTAAAATGATATTAGATTTGGTTTCACGCAAAACTACATTAACTAACAAAAGGGAAAGAAATAAGTAAGGAGTATCTACCTAATATAGTAAAAATATAGATATAAACTACGACTAATAAGTATTCGTTCACTATAGATGTAAAATCAAAAATAAGTATAAACTATAAATACTAAGTATCTACTTAATAGTAAATGTAAATATAAATATAAAAACTATACATATATAAACTGTACATATTAAATACTGACTCAACATCGATCCACAGATATATGTAAAATATAGGTATTATGTATTTACTTAATAAAGTTTTTCTTCCTTCTAAAGTTGGAAAAAGATAGACGATAAGTTCCCCTCCCATAATAAGTTTTTCGGAATTGTTCCTAGTCCTGCTACTATTATTGGTGTTACTTTGACTTTCTTCATCTTCCACATCCCTTTCAGTACTCTAAACTGTTTTGTGTATTTGCCCTGCTTCTCAGTCACCTTGATATTTAACTTGTGCTATGCTGGAACGACGAAATCTACGATATTGCAGGACTTTTCCTTCTTGTTAACTATTATGATATCCGGTGTTCTGGTTTGAATGGCTTTACCCGTTTGTATATCCATGTCTCATAGCAATTTGTGATTTCCGTTTCGAAATGCTGTTGCTAATTTGTATGTATACATCCGGGTGTTCAAGATGCAGTTCTTTGCATAGTTTCCAGTGTAACGTGGTCGTTACAATTTACTTTAGTAATTCATAAAATAAAACATTATTTTATGAATTCATAAAAATTTAACTTAACTTTAATAATTCATAAAAACTTTACTTTAGTAATTCTATAAAAATAAACTTCATAAAGATAAAACTTTACTTTAATAATTAATAAAATAAAACTTTACTTTAGTAATAAAAAATAATTTTACTTTAGAAATTAATAAAATAAAATTTTACTTTAATGATTTATGAAAATAAAATTTTACCTAAGTAATAAATAAAATAAAACTTTACTTAAGTAATTAATTAAAATAAAACTTTTATTTAGTAATTAATAAAAAAACTTTAATTTAGTAATGCATAAAAACTTTACTTTAGTAATTAATAAATAAATAAATTTATTTATAAATTTTGATTTTATGATTAATAAATTATAATTAATAATTTAATTTGACAATAAATAAATAAATTTATTTTAGTAATTAATAAAACAACCTTAAGTAATTAAAATAATATAACATTACTTTATTAATTAATAAAAATAAAACTTTACTTTAGTAATTAATAAAATAATTTTACTTTAGTAATTAATAAAATAAAATTTTACTTTAATGAATTATGAAAATAAAATTTTACTTGTTTAATTAATGAAATAAAGCATTACTTTAGTAATTAATAAAATAAATATTTACTTTAGTAATTCATAAAAATAAAACTTTACTTTAGTAATTCACGAAAATAAAACTTTATTTTAGTAATTAATAAAATACTTTATTTTAGTAATTCATAAAAATTACACATTACTTTGAAATTCATAAATATAAAAATTTATTAATTCATAAAAATAAAAATTTAGTAATTCATAAAATAAAAATTTAGTAATTCATAAAATAAAAATTTAGTAATTCAGAAAATAAAACTTTAGTAATTCATAAAATAAAACTTTAGTAATTCATAAAAATAAAACTTTAGTAATTCATAATATAAAAATTTAGTAATTCATAAAATAAAAATTTAGTAATTCATAAAATAAAAATTTAGTAATTCAGAAAATAAAAATTTAGTAATTCATAAAATAAAACTTTAGTAATTCATAATATAAAAATTTAGTAATTCATAAAAATTTTTTAGTAATTCATAAAAACAAAACTTTAATAATTCATAAAACAAAACTTTAATAATTCATAAAATAAAAATTTAGTAATTCATAAAATAAAGATTTAGTAATTCATAAAAAAAATTTAGTAATTCATAAAAAATAAAAATTTAGTAATTCATAAAAAACATTTAGTAATTCATAAAATAAAAATTTAGCAATTCATAAAATTTTTTTTAGTAATTCATAAAATAAAACTTTAGTAATTCAATAAAATAAAATTGGAAATAAATAAATTAAATCCGAGTTGGTATTTTTTATTTTTTAACAAAATTTTTTATTACCGTTATAATTGGCTAAAAATCTCTCGTCATCGTCCATCCTGCTATCGTCTATCTCGCGCGTTGCTTTTCCTTTCCGACCTCACGCTGACCACAGCCAGCCATTTCTCACCTTGGCTTTGCAAGTTTCTTTCCTTTGAGTTTCTCTTTATTTCTCTCTTGAGCAAGTGCTGCTTTTTTTCTCTCCTATTTTTCCTTTTACTTGTGCACACCTGCTAATTTTCATATGCGTGTTTTTCGGTTACTGCTGCTGCAAATCTCCTATACAAGCCAGCCACCCTTTTCTTATGCCGACATCTTCCCACGCGCTCATATGCTTTCCCCACTTGATTATATTTATTCTCATATTCTTTTTGCTGCATTCACTTTTTATGTGGTTTATTGTTTCGTCTATTTGTCCAAGGAGTTTATATTTGCTATTTTTTTTTTGCATCTTACCCTCCTTGCTTTCACATAATTGGTTCTTATCGTGTTATCTTTTAGGCTGTTATTAAGGATTCAATTTCTCTGTTTATGTGTTTTTTTCGAAGCTATGTCCATGTTTTCGAGTCTCATCTTTATACGTCATCTGTGTAGCTGTTTTTTGTTTTAAATCTCATTTGTCTTTTTTGTCTCATCCCCAGCTGTTCTCTGTCTTGTTCAGGTTTGCCGTGTCTCTTACTGCGGTTATAACCCTTTCTTTTTTCTGCATTATGTATTTTTCTTATTCTTTTTTGTGTAATTCACACGGTCTTTTATACGAACCAATCCTCTTTCTCCGTCTTTCCTTTTCACATAGAGTCGGTCAACATCATCTTTTGGGTATAGTGCATTGTGCATTGTCATAATTTTCTTGGTCTTCTCGTTGGAATTTCTCAGTTATATTTTGGTCCAGAGTATTTTACTAGTGATACTGCACGTGTGTTTATACCCTTTTTATATGTACCCACTTTATAGTTTAGTTTTTTTGGGTTTTTTTGTTCTTCTTATAAGTTTTTTGTTTTTTTGGAGTTTTTTGTTCTTCTTATAAATTTGTCCAGTTTTCTCTTCCATTTCTGTTAAATTGACGACGTCTGCCCCCAGAACTGCCAAATATTTGTAAGTGTCCTGCTCACCTAGGGTCCTCATATTCGCTTGGTTTAGTAGTTCTAATGCTTTTTATTACTTCAAGTTTTCTCCTTTTCATAACTAGCAGTTTTTATACAAAAATCAATTTTCGTATTCAACATGAAGATTCTGGTTGTGTTTATTAGCGTCTCTAAATCATTTTTCTTTCTTGCGGAAAGTTTCAGGTCGTCTATATACATTAGATGGTCCATTCTTTCATCTGTATTAGTAAACTTGTATCCAGCTTAGGTTCAGTTTCTATGAACTTTTTTGTTCTTCTTCTGTAATTTTTTCTTCTTCTTCTTCTTCTTCTTCTTCTTCTTCTTCTTCTTATTATTATTATTATTATTATTATTATTATTATTATTATTATTATTATTATTATTATTTCTCTCTCAATTTTTGCATTACTATCATATTTCGTTTTCAGTTTCCGGAACATTAAGTGGAATTTATTTTCCATATATTTATATACCCAAAACACCAGTCGAGTCGGTAACCTGACAAGAACGACTACTTATGACTCCGTACTATAGAACTAAAGTCCAAATTGGCGGAAAATCTCGAAATTTTGTTAGTTCTTGCACGTGTCGTCATATCAACGTGATCTCACCAATTCTCACAACCCTAATAACATTTCACAGTTTCATACGTTTGTTTTTGTTAATTTCTGCAAGTTGAATTGTTCATTAAGCGCCATATTAATTCATTCCGTTGCCAATAAATAGTTTGGTGAAATGAATATTTACAATTGAAATAATGAAATGCAAATAATAATGAATTCATTCGAAAGAAAAAGAATCAAATGTTTGTTGATTCATTATTTCCTTAGATCATTTTTTCGGTTTCTTCATAGATTCTCAACGCTACCTTTAATTGGCTTTTATTCTTGTATTATCATTGCTTTAAAGGTTTTAAAGTTCCCAGGTAGTCATTTTAAAGCCACAGAAATAAGTATAACTTATAATTTCGACTGCCATTTTCAAGGCATTTTCGTTGTCTTTATAACATAGTAATTTATGGTTTCATCTTGACGAGAATTTATGGGTTTTCTCGTTTTTTTGTTTTACTCAACTTCACCCCTGACAAGCCATATCGTCACTCAGACGTAAAGGGGATAATAATTAAGACCATGCCTAAGAAAGATTAACAAGATGTTTTTTTTACATTACATTCGACCTTCTACATATCAGTATAGTGAGGGAAGCAGGTAGCAGGAAGGGAATTGCAAAGTCTGGCTGTTCGAGGAAAGAAACTTTTTTTTAATTACATTTTCACCCCAAACAAGGCACATTGCCACTTTGGTGTAGGGGGCTACTATCAGGGGCAACAACTACTGGGGCACTATGTAGGGATTTGGGCAGCAAGATGTCTGTTTCCGTTGCACTTGAACTTCTGCACGTCAGTACAGTTGGGGAAGCAGGGACCTGGAATGGAATTCCAAACTCTAGCGATTCTGGGGAAGAAACTACTGGAGTAGAAAGATCTTTTACATCTAGGGATCTCTACAGTGTGGGGGGTGGGATTTTGCAGCTTGTCGGGTCTGTCGAGGGTGGTCACGTCGTGGGGCACACGTGCTTGCAGTTCGTTAGAGCATTCACCATTAAAATACTTATTAGAGTAGAAAGCTTTCTGGCATTTAGGAACCTCAGCAGTGACTGTTTTTGATTTTGTTGCTAAGAGGATATACGTACGTCGAGGGGACACAAGTGCAATGAGTTCATCAAAGCACATTCCATTTAAATACTTGAATTGAAAGGAATGGAGATGCAACATGGCGGCGATGGGACAGGGATTGGAGCTTAGTTAGCAAAGCGGGGCCTATTAGATTGGGTACCCTTTATTTTTTAAGAGGAAAACACTACTCCATGAACAGGCGAATGGTGGCTTTGTAGAGAAACAGGATACATAATGTTCTTTTAGTATGTCTAATGCTTTTCGTCCGTCATCTATAGTTTCCCTCCTTATTATCGTCTAAAAATTGAATTAATTTTGCGAATATTATTGTGCATTTCTCAATAAATCACTTAGATCTTCCGGCGTGGTTACAAATTACTTAATGCAATTTCTGGATTGGCAATTCAATCCTAATAATTTTGATTTGTCATGATTTAAAGTTTGATTCGGGTAAACGAAATTAGTGGCGATTCTGGACCCACAATTTGTTAAGGCTATTTTTGTTTGGGAAAAGAAATGATCAAATTTGGTAAAAACTCTTCATGATAGAAAAAAAAAAAGGAGAATGGCGAATATCGGTTGCAGATGAGTAAAATGAATAGTTCAAGGTAAGTAATCTTAATATTATTTGTAAGAATCCAAAATAGGGAAAAAGGACATAGTCTGCCAATATGTGGAGTAAATTAAACATTGCCTCTTATTATGTGATTTTATTGCTTGTATTGAACTATGTAGCACAATATTACTTTTTGAGTATTTATTAGTATTTATTAATTTATCTCATTTGGGCCAGTTCTATATTTAGAATACAATGGATGCTGTTTTCATTTGTAATTGCCCGTTCTTTTATATTATCTTACCCGACGGAAAGCTTGCTTCCGTCGGGTAAGGTAATATAAAAGAACGGGCAATTCTGATGACGTCAACGGTGATTAAACAAAACACATCATAGCAAATGTGTTTGCTGCTTCCTCCATTCACGTATTCGAATGAAATGTAAATATTCGTAAAAACAAACACAACAATTACACTTAAAATATTGTAACATTACTGTTCACTAGCAAAGCCTGTTGAAATTCCACAAATTCAGAAATGTATTTGATCAACAAATATATTTTGATAAAGCTGATATTTATCTGGATAGCGCAAAAAATAAATTGTGGGACAGAAAAACAGATAACACGCATCAAATATGAATTTATTAACATTTCTATGAAAACAGTGTCCATTGTATTCTAAATATAGAACTGGCCCAAATGAGATAAATTAATAAATACCAATAAATACTCAAAAAGTAATATTGTGCTACATAGTTCAATACAAGCAATAAAATCACATTATAAAAGGCAATGTTTAATTTACTCCACATATTGGCAGACTATGTCCTTTTTCCCTATTTCATTCGAATATTCCCGTTTTATACGTAACGTTTCGCTGATTTCTTTCTTCGGTGAAAATCCACTGCACATCGAAATCACTATGAATTCCTTTTTTTACATCATTACAACAAGGACAATATATTATTATAATGGTATTCGAAAACAAAGCTACATCAAAGGGAGGTAACTCCTATATTCTTATCAAGGGTTGACAAATCTTTTTTCAAACATTTTTGCTTTCAAAAATTGTATTTGGCTTATTTCAAAGCGTGACGTACAGACTAATTAAGAAAGAATGAGCAGAATATTGTATAGATTTTTCTAAAAAAATATTAAAAAAAATAAAAAAAAACCCAAAAACAATTTTTTGTTTTACCCATGTTCACCCCTTACTAAGCATTTGGGGCCATGTCTCGGAAAGATTAACAAGATATTTGTTTATGTTACATTTAAACTTCTACATATAGGTACAGTCAGGGAAGCAGGCAACAGGAAGGGAATTCCAAAGTCTTGCTGTTCAAGGGAAGAAACTATTAGAATAGAAAGCTTTCTGGCATTTAGGGACAACAATAGTGAAAGGGTGAGATCTTATTGCTAAACGGGTTTGTCGGGGATATGTACGTCATCAGAAGACATTCCATTAAAATATTTGTAAAACAGGCATTACATTTTTTGCTGAATGATTGTTTTTATTAGGTGATGATGATGGCGACGGCGATGATGATGATGATGATGATGCTGATGATGATATTCGAGGATGTCATATTGTATTTCACCTGTCAGTCTTCCCATTAACCTTTTGCCAGTTCCGCAACTTCACGATCGATGTCGTGATTGTTGAAAAAAGTACAGAAGAGAAAACGCCAAAAAAGAAAAGACGGAACCGAGAAAGTAGAAGAAAGTGTTAAAAGGGGGAGAAAAGTGTTCCGTGTTTTATTATTTCATTTCTGTTCGCATCGCGCATTAATCGCCTTAACAACAAAGCAACCAATGCCATCCGCGGTCGCTGTGAATTCTGGGAAAATGTTCGCCTGGATATGAGGCCAACGAAATTCGGCAATTGTCCATGCAAAAATAAAATAAAAAAATAACAGAAAATTGTATCATATACTTATCTAATAGGTTAGAAAAATACAGTACACCAGAAATTACTCAAATTTATCCAATTTTTTGTTTTGGAAAAAAAAATCAATTCAAATTTTATCGGGGCAAGCGATCGACCACCATATCGAGGTATATTAAAATCAATAGACAAGAGACATAACTCAAACCATTATTCGTGTAAGGTAAAGTTTACAAATCACCCTCCCTATGTTAAAAATGGCTTTCTAAATTTGCAGAGGTTTGATTTCATTTTTTTAAAACAAAATATCGAAGAATTTGCGTAAATTTTAGTGCATGGTATTTTTTTTAACCTAACAGGTTTTTGTGTAATTTTCTTTTTTTTTAGAAAATATTATAACCTAGAGAAACATCCGCACTTTTTCAGTTGGACACAAGATTTTTGGTAAGAATGGGAGGAACGAAATGAATGAAGAGAAGAGGAAAATTAGGAGGACGGAAAATGAAACAAGACGAAAAAACTTTCAGACAAAAAAGAAAGAAATATTTCAGTTTTAGTTAGATTTTTTTACTGATTTTATGAGTTTTTCTTCATCAGTATTAAACATTTCTTATTTAAACATTTCTTATCTAATATTCCTTTCTCTTTATCAATATTTAATATTTTCTTAATATTACCATTATTTAATATTTCTTTATCTTTATCAATATTTATTATTTATCTTTATCAATATTTAATATTTATCTTTATCAATATTTATTATTTATCTTTATCAATATTTATTATTTATCTTTATCAATATTTATTATTTATCTTTATCAATATTTATTATTTATCTTTATCAATATTTATTATTTATCTTTATCAATATTTAATATTTTCTTAATTACCATTATTTAATATTTCTTTATGTTTATCGATATTTATTATTTATCTTTATCAATATTTATTATTTATCTTTATCAATATTTAATATTTATCTTTATCAATATTTAATATTTTCTTAATATTACCATTATTTAATATTTCTTTATCTTTATCAATATTTATTATTTATCTTTATCAATATTTATTATTTATCTTTATCAATATTTATTATTTATCTTTATCAATATTTATTATTTATCTTTATCAATATTTAATATTTTCTTAATTACCATTATTTAATATTTCTTTATGTTTATCGATATTTATTATTTATCTTTATCAATATTTATTATTTATCTTTATCAATATTTATTATTTATCTTTATCAATATTTAATATTTTCTTAATATTACCATTATTTAATATTTCTTTATCTTTATCAATATTTATTATTTATCTTTATCAATATTTATTATTTATCTTTATCAATATTTATTATTTATCTTTATCAATATTTATTATTTATCTTTATCAATATTTAATATTTTCTTAATTACCATTATTTAATATTTCTTTATGTTTATCGATATTTATTATTTATCTTTATCAATATTTATTATTTATCTTTATCAATATTTATTATTTATCTTTATCAATATTTAATATTTTCTTAATATTACCATTATTTAATATTTCTTTATCTTTATCAATATTTATTATTTATCTTTATCAATATTTATTATTTATCTTTATCAATATTTATTATTTATCTTTATCAATATTTAATATTTTCTTAATTACCATTATTTAATATTTCTTTATGTTTATCGATATTTATTATTTATCTTTATCAATATTTATTATTTATCTTTATCAATATTTATTATTTATCTTTATCAATATTTATTATTTATCTTTATCAATATTTATTATTTATCTTTATCAATATTTATTATTTATCTTTATCAATATTTATTATTTATCTTTATCAATATTTATTATTTATCTTTATCAATATTTAATATTTTCTTAATATTACCATTATTTAATATTTCTTTATGTTTATCGATATTTATTATTTATCTTTATCAATATTTATTTTTATGTTTATCAATATTTATTTTTTATCTATTTATCTTTTTTATTACGATTTCTTTATCTTTATCAATATTTAATATTTTCTTAATATTACCATTATTTAATATTTCTTTATATTTATCCACATTTATTATTTATTCATATTTATCAATATTTAATATTTCTTTATCTTCAACAATATTTAATATTGTTTTATCTTACTATTTATTATTTATCTATCTTTATTATCATTATTTAATATTTCTTGATCTTCATCATTATTTAATATTTCTATATCTTTATCAATATTATTTATTTCTTTATATTCATCAATATTTATTATTTATCTTTATCAATATTATTATTTCTTATTTTTATCAATATTTATTATGGTACTCCTGCAGTATTTTACCCACCGATTTCACGATCTTAGTCGAGCGTTGATCGACATCCGTCGGAAAACGCCGGAACATGGCGAGCGGTACGATACTCTATCAGCCAATCAGGGCGCTTCAAACGAACGCGCAGCAGACGAATAATTTTCATTGAAATTACACACATAGCGTTTCATTTCAGTTATTTTATTGTTCAAAGTAAAAATACACAGCCTTTCATTTCAGCTATTTAATTTAGCGATAAAAAAAAACAAAAAAAAACGGGAGCTGTTGGAAACATATTTATGCGAATTTATGTGGAGACAAAAATTTGGACACAACCCTTTTGTCTCCATAATAAATCAAATCGCGGAAGGCTACCCGGTTTGGGAAGGAGCTTCTTTCGGTATTATTATACAAACACCGTGACAGCGTTAGGGTTAGGGTTAGGGTTAGGGTTAGGGTTAGGGTTTAGGGTTAGGGTTAGGGTTGGGGTTAGGGTTAGGTTTAGGGTTAGGGTTAGGGTTAGGGTTAGGGTTAGGGGTTAGGGTTAGGGTTAGGGGTAGGGGTAATTCGCTGTCACGGTGTTTGTATAGTTTTACCCTTCTTTCCACATCCTCTGAAAACCCTTTGCTCCCTACTTTGCCTCTCTACAGTCAGTAGAAAATCTTCCAGTCGGAACTAAAGATAAACAGTAATTGTTGTCCCTCCCCCTACAAACATTACTGAAAAAAAACAAAAAAAACCAAACAAACATTGTTGTTACTGTTTAATAACGTTTTGTTAAAAACACACAAAAAAAAAAACATTGAAGTGTTTATTACTGTTGCTTACCCCCCCCCCCCCCCCCAAAAAAAATAGCTATCGGAAAACAAAATGAACCAAAAAAAAAAAAAATATTCAACAAAATAAATTTATTCTACTTTAAAAAAAAACTTACGGTAAGTGTTTGTGATTTATTTTATCCAAATTTTTTGTATTAATTTTATCCATTTTGTTGTGTGTGTGTGTGTAATATCTTTTCCTTGTAATGTTGTTGCTATTCACATACTTTTAGCGTTCTTGCACCGTAGCTCCGAATTCTCGGCTTTCGTCGGCGTTAACGCCGAAAGCGTTCGTCAACGCTCGGCTAAGATCGTGAAATCGGTGGGTAAAATACTGCAGGAGTACCTTTATTATTTCTTCATTGTTATCGATATTTAATATTTATTTATGTTTATTAATATTTACTCTCTCTCTCTCTCTTTTCATTGATAACTATTTAATATTATTTGTCCTTATTAATATTTAATATTTCTTTATTTTTATTAATATTTAATATTCTTTTATCTTCATCAATATTTATTATTTGTTTACTTTCATCAATAGTTAATTATTAATATTCTTTTATTTCATCAATATTTATTATTTCCTCATCTGAATCAATATTTATTTTTTATCTTTAGCAATATTTAATATATCTTTATCTTTATCAATATTTAATGTTTCTTTATCGTTATCAATATTTATTATTTATCTTTATAAATATTTAATATTTTTTTTATTTTTAAATCTTTATTATTCTTTTATCTTCATCAATATTTAATATTTCTTTATCTTCATCAATATTTAATATTTCTTTATCTTCATCAATATTTAATATTTCTTTATCTTCATCAATATTTAATATTTCTTGAGAAATTAACAGTAGGTACCTGCAAAAATGGGCGGACAAAAATAGGTGGACATAGTTTTGAAAGCCGATTTATCATAATTTTTTGTAGGTTTCCGACAACTTTTTGATTGTATTTGAAAGATTAAAGACTAAAGTTTATTTCCAAATGGAAAAAAATATTTGTACAAGTGAAAAAAAAAAGTTATGAAAATATTTTCGCGGTAAGCTAACCTATTCAGCTAAATTTTGAAGCTAAATAAATTCATTGTAAAAATCCTATAAAATGTAAATATTAGTTTTCTGGCACTGTTTAAAAAATAATTGGTAAAGTAAAGTCCTAAGATATTGAATAAAAAACAAAAAACAAACAAACATTTTTTTCTACAAAAATTAGCTTAATTAGCTCAAAAAGCGAGAGATTTTTCCCTTCGTAAAATCGCAACAAACGAAAGTTTTGTAAATACTG